>NC_088226.1:65117010-65372010 GCF_036934945.1 Oncorhynchus masou masou | reverse complement strand
ACTGATATACGGATAGACAAGGACAGTCGCACAAAACACTGATATACGGATAGACAAGGACAGTCACACAAAACACTGATATGCTGATAGACAAGGACAGTCACACAAAACACTGATATACGGATAGACAAGGACAGTCGCACAAAACACTGATATACGGATAGACAAGGACAGTCGCACAAAACACTGATATACGGATAGACAAGGACAGTCGCACAAAACACTGATATACGGATAGACAAGGACAGTCGCACAAAACACTGATATACGGATAGACAAGGACAGTCGCACAAAACACTGATATACGGATAGACAAGGACAGTCACACAAAACACTGACATGCTGATAGACAAGGACAGTCGCACAAAACACTGATATACGGATAGACAAGGACAGTCGCACAAAACACTGATATACGGATAGACAAGGACAGTCGCACAAAACACTGATATACGGATAGACAAGGACAGTCGCACAAAACACTGATATACGGATAGACAAGGACAGTCGCACAAAACACTGATATACGGATAGACAAGGACAGTCGCACAAAACACTGATATACGGATAGACAAGGACAGTCGCACAAAACACTGATATACGGATAGACAAGGACAGTCGCACAAAACACTGATATACGGATAGACAAGGACAGTCGCACAAAACACTGATATACGGATAGACAAGGACAGTCGCACAAAACACTGATATACGGATAGACAAGGACAGTCGCACAAAACACTGATATGCTGATAGACAAGGACAGTCGCACAAAACACTGATATACGGATAGACAAGGACAGTCGCACAAAACACTGATATACGGATGGACAAGGACAGTCGCACAAAACACTGATATACGGATAGACAAGGACAGTCGCACAAAACACTGATATACGGATAGACAAGGACAGTCGCACAAAACACTGATATACGGATAGACAAGGACAGTCGCACAAAACACTGATATACGGATAGACAAGGACAGTCGCACAAAAAACTGATATACGGATAGACAAGGACAGTCGCGCAAAACACTGATATACGGATAGACAAGGACAGTCGCGCAAAACACTGATATACGGATAGACAAGGACAGTCGCACAAAACACTGATATACGGATAGACAAGGACAGTCGCACAAAACACTGATATACGGATAGACAAGGACAGTCGCACAAAACACTGATATGCTGATAGACAAGGACAGTCGCACAAAACACTGATATACGGATAGACAAGGACAGTCGCACAAAACACTGATATACGGATAGACAAGGACAGTCGCACAAAACACTGATATGCTGATAGACAAGGACAGTCGCACAAAACACTGATATACGAATAGTCAAGGACAGTCACACAAAACACTGAAAAACGGATAGACAAGGACAGTCACACAAAACACTGATATGCTGATAGACAAGGACAGTCGCACAAAACACTGATATACGGATAGACAAGGACAGTCGCACAAAACACTGATATATGGATAGACAAGGACAGTCGCACAAAACACTGATATACGGATAGACAAGGACAGTCGCACAAAACACTGATATACGGATAGACAAGGACAGTCGCACAAAACACTGATATACGGATAGACAAGGACAGTCGCACAAAACACTGATATACGGATAGACAAGGACAGTCACACAAAACACTGATATGCTGATAGATAAGGACAGTCGCACAAAACACTGATATGCTGATAGACAAGGACAGTCGCACAAAACACTGATATGCTGATAGACAAGGACAGTCGCACAAAACACTGATATGCTGATAGACAAGGACAGTCGCACAAAACACTGATATACGGATAGACAATGACAGTCGCACAAAACACTGATATGCTGATAGACAAGGACAGTCACACAAAACTCTGATATGCTGATAGACAAGGACAGTCTGTCAGTCTCTGTCTGTGTGTCTGTCTCTGTCTGTGTTTCTGACTCGTTGTGGGAGTGTGTCTGTGTGTGTTTCTGTGTGTCTGTCTGTCTGTCTGTCTGTCTGTCTGTCTGTCTGTCTGTCTGTCTGTCTGTCTGTCTGTGTGTGTGTGTGTGTGTGTGTGTGTGTGTGTGTGTGTGTGTGTGTGTGTGTGTCTGGCTGTGCGTGACTGCCTGTGTGTGGCTGTCTGTGTGTGGCTGTCTCTGTCTTTGTGTGTCTGACTCTCTCTGTGTGTCTGACTATCTGTGTGTCTGACTCTGTCTGTGTGTGTCTGTCTCTGTTTGTGTGTGTCCGTCTCTGTCTGTGTGTCAGTCTCTGTCTGTCTCTGTCTGTGTGTGTGTGTCTCTGTCTGTGTGTCTCTGTCTGTGTGTCTCTGTCTGTGTGTCTCTGTCTTTGTCTGTGTGCGTGTGTGTCCGTCTCTGTGTGTGTTTGTGTCTCTGGCTGTGTGTGTATGTGTCTTTGTGTGCGTGTGTGTGTGTGTCTCTGTCTGTGTGTGTGTGTCTCTGTCTGTCTGTGTGTCTCTTTCTGTCTATGTGTCTCTTTCTGTCTGTGTGTCTCTGTGTGTGTCTCTGTGAGTGTCTCTGTGTGTGTGCCTGTGTCTGTCTGTGTGTGTCTGTTTGTGTGTGTGTCTATCTGTGTGTGTCCTCACAGTTCTCGAGTTCTTGTCTAATCTGTTGTTTCAAGGTCATTTAGCTGTTTATTTGAGTAATAGTAGATGGAAGGGAGTTCCATGTGATCATGGCTCTGTATAATACTGTGTTGCCGTGAACTCATTTTGGACTTGGGGACCGCGAAGAGACCCCTGGTGGCATGTCTTGTGGGGTATGTATGGGTGTCTGAAGAGACCCCCGGTGACATGTCTTGTGGGGTATGTATGGGTGTCTGAAGAGATGCCTGGTGACATGTCTTGTGGGGTATGTATGGATGTCTGAAGAGACCCCTGGTGACATGTCTTGTGGGGTATGTATGGGTGTCTGAAGAGACGCCTGGTGACATGTCTTGTGGGGTATGTATGGGTGCCTGAAGAGACGCCTGGTGACATGTCTTGTGGGGTATGTATGGGTGCCTGAAGAGACGCCTGGTGACATGTCTTGTGGGGTATGTATGGGTGTCTGAAGAGACCCCTGGTGACATGTCTTGTGGGGTATGTATGGGTGTCTGAAGAGACGCCTGGTGACATGTCTTGTGGGGTATGTATGGGTGTCTGAAGAGACCCCTGGTTACATTTCCATCAAAGATCTCTTTCTCATAAAAACTACAGAAGAAGTTAATCTCTCGTCAAACCTCAACCAGGAAAGACATGGCATGCATGTCTTTCCTACATGCAGGTAGCATAGTGGTTAGAGCGTTGGGCCAGTAACCGAAAGGTTTCTAGATCGAATCCCTGAGCTGACAAGGTAAAAATCAGTCGTTCTGCCCCTGAACAAGACAGTTAACCCACTGTTCCTTGGCCATCATTGTAAATAATAATTTCTTCTTAACCAACTTGCCTAGTTAAATAAAATGTTAATGGTAGTTCTGTATGTGTAGTTAAGGGCAAGGTGTGCTGCTGTGTTTTGAGCCAGATGCAGCATTGCTAGGTCTTTCCTGGCTGCATGTGACCATTTTACCAGACAGTAATCAAGAAGGGACATGATTAGAGCCTGAACAACTAGTACAGGTGATGTTTGTGTCAAAAACGCAGAACATCTTTTTAGAACAGACATACTGTATTTCTCCCCATCTTCACAACAACTTTCGCAATTTTCTATCTATTTCTTTATTTAACTCGGCAAGTCGGTTAATTAAGAACACATTCTTATTTACAATGACTGCCTGATAATTGACGGTCCAATGTGTTACCTTGGAGTTTAGCTTCCTCAACTTTCTCAATGGTCTTTAACTCCAGTTGAAGTTAAGGTCATAGAATGTTTATTAAACTAAATACAATGATTTTAGTATTAGATGCATAAACACACATGTGCATGTGTATATGTGTGTGTATGCATCTACGTGTTTGAGTGTGAGTTGTGTGTGTGCATACGTTCATGTGCGGGTGCATCTTTATGTGCGTCGTGACTATCACCTTGTTGCCATTGCTGAGGCTCATGCCGCTCAGGGCTGTGAGCTTGGCCTCCAGGCTCTGCTGCTGCTGATGATGAAGCTGTTCTCTCTGGATCTGCTCCCTCATCTTCCTCGCCTCCTGGATGGCCTTCATCACCGCGTCCTGGTCCCCAAACAACGCTGTGGAGTTCAGGCTGGATAGGATGTCTGTGGGTAGAAAGCATCGGCCGTCAGTGTCTGACTGTTGACGGGCACAGCAGTAGACCAATCAACATTGTTGCTGTACGTGACCTCACAGGAAAAGATCTTGACACGACTGATTCCAAATGGACCACTAGCTCCTCCTCTCTAGACATGTGTAGAGCTGAGAGGATTGGTTCCTCCTCTCTAGACATGTGTAGAGCTGAGAGGATTGGTTCCTCCTCTCTAGACATGTGTAGAGCTGAAAGGATTGGTTCCTCCTCTCTAGACATGTGTAGGGCTGAGAGGATTGGTTCCTACTCTCTAGACATGTGTAGAGCTGAGAGGATTGGTTCCTCCTCTCTAGACATGTGTAGAGCTGAAAGGATTGGTTCCTCCTCTCTAGACATGTGTAGAGCTGAGAGGATTGGTTCCTCCTCTCTAGACATGCGTAGAGCTGAGAGGATTGGTTCCTCCTCTCTAGACATGTGTAGAGCTGAAAGGATTGGTTCCTCCTCTCTAGACATGTGTAGAGCTGAGAGGATTGGTTCCTCCTCTCTAGACATGCGTAGAGCTGAGAGGATTGGTTCCTCCTCTCTAGACATGTGTAGAGCTGAGAGGATTGGTTCCTCCTCTCTAGACATGTGTAGAGCTGAGAGGATTGGTTCCTCCTCTCTAGACATGTGTAGGGCTGAGAGGATTGGTTCCTACTCTCTAGACATGCGTAGAGCTGAGAGGATTGGTTCCTCCTCTCTAGACTTACGTAGAGCTGAGAGGATTGGTTCATCCTCTCTAGACATACGTAGAGCTGAGAGGATTGGTTCCTCCTCTCTCGACATACGTAGAGCTGAGAGGATTGGTTCATCCTCTCTAGACATACGTAGAGCTGAGAGGATTGGGTCCTCCTCTCTAGACATACGTAGAGCTGAGAGGATTGGACAGGTATAAGCAACATAGAAAAAAGGTGGAGTTGTTACCATATTGCTTTTAGATCTCCAGCTCATTGAGTTCTACACAGAGCAAACTTTCCTCTACCTTCCTTGTCTAATTATCAGATGAAGAGGAAGTACTGAATGCTTGGGTGGCTGTTAAAAAAAGGCATAATATAGCACACAGGAAGGAACACACGTGAAGTGGTACGTCCTCAAAGACACTAGAGGAGCTAACGAAATTGTTTTGGTGTAAGGCAATGATTTAGATTGGGCTTAATCACAGATAGCAGAGGTAGAGAACTAAGGTTTATGGTCCAGGGCAGACAATGATGTGAGAGATCTCTTTAAACCAAATAACGTGTGCTGGGTTTCACTGGTTCCGCTGCCTGGGTTTTCATTGGTACTAAATACAGGGCTTTGGGCACTTGTAAAAAATAAAAAAATAAAACTAGGTCTCCTTTGGGGTTGACTTGAAATGGAGGTGGATGCTAGGAATGTTTGTGTGCAATGTGAAGGTGTTTGTGTGCATTTTGTTTATTTGTACCTGTGAGTGTGTGCGCAGGCATGTGTGTGTGTTCACTGCACCCACCCAGTGAGCCTCTGCCCATGTTGGAGAGAGGGCTGGGGATGCGCCCCTTCCCCATGGTGATGGGGCTGATCTTGTTGCTGGGGAACAGGGTGTGTGAGGGCGAGGACGGGGAGCGGTGGGGCTCGCCAGTCTTGGATCGGGCTGAGAGGTTCAGGGGCTGCGTCGACCCTTCCTCCTGTGGAATACGAGGAGAAAGAGCAGGCACAGGGGTAAGAAAAGGCTGAAAACACCATGGACCTGTTAAATGGGCAAACAATTATTTTGACGTTGTTATGATGGCATTATGACAGACTGCTTCATGTGAAGACCTGGTGAAAATGTAGTTGTCAGTTGAAGTGTGTATACACTGAGTGTACTAAACATTAGCAACACCTTCCTAGTATTGAGTTGCACACCCTTTTGCCCTCAGAACAGCCTCAATTCATTGGGTTATGGACTCCACAAGGTGCCGAATGTGTTCTGCAGGGATTCTGGCCCACGTTGACCCCAATGCTTCCCACAGCTGTGTCAAGTTGGCTGGAAATCATTTAGGTGGTGGACTATTCTTGATACACACAGGAAATTGTTGAGCATGAAAAACCCAGCAGCTTTGCAGTTCTTGGCACAAACCGGTGTACTACCATACCCTGTTCAAAGGCACTTAAATCTTGTGTCTTGTCCATTCACCCTCTGTATGGCACATAAGCACAACTCAATTGTCTCAAGGCAGCAGGTGTTCTTTAATATGTTGTACACTCAGTGTAGCTGATGGTGTAAACTCTGCTGAGGAGGATAATTTCTCTATCCAACTGACTGAAGAGTCTGTCATCCTGATTCAACCTGACTCCTCTATTCAACTGAGACTCTGAATAATGTTGAAGCATGTCTGTCTGGGAGTTCAGATTGACAGAATAAAAACATTTGAAGCAGAAAAGTTGTGTTTGTTTATACTCAGTGTAGACCAGTGTGAATGATGTGTTTGAGAGTGCAATATTGCTTTAATACTTTGGTCGTGTTCCCCAGGGCACCGTGTTGAGACCGCACATTATTCAGAAGCTGGGAAAAATAAGGCTTTGACCCTCAGATTGCTGCCTAAAAAATGTATTCACTCAATTATCCCGCTCTCAAGTTGTGGCCATTTATAAATACATTTGATCAACAAAAACTTTTGCCGTCTCGTCTCCTCCTCTCTTTCCTAATCAAAGGTTCATGACCACATCGCCTCACATTGAGTTTGTGAGGAATCCCTGGAAGGGGATAGAAACTGGAAGAGAATTCGTCAACACCACCTGACTGAGTTGTGAAAGGGAACGCTAACAAACATGGATTTAATTTGGAACCAGTCTTGGGGAGAGGAGAAAGAACATGATTTGGGAGGCTGGGAGGACATTGGGATGCCAGTGTGGAGGGTAGAGAGAGTGGAAAGGGGTTGGGGAAGGTGGACGTTTCAAGGGAAGAGTACTACTGTAGAGCTGTGGTGAGTTCTGACTCCAGTCTATTGTGATGCTGGTTGAGTAGTATTGTGAAGCTGTGGTGAGTTCTGACTCCAATCTATTGTGATGCTGGTTGAGCAGTATTGTGGAGCTGTGGTGAGTTCTGACTCCAGTCTATTGTGATGCTGGTTGAGCAGTATTGTGGAGCTGTGGTGAGTTCTGACCCCAGTCTATTGTGATGCTGGTTGAGCAGTATTGTGGAGCTGTGGTGAGTTCTGACTTCAGTCTATTGTGATGCTGGTTGCAGCGACCCCACTTAGACACATGGCTCCCATTATTGCCTCGTCGAGTCAAGATGAGGCGTATGCTCTCGAGCTCACTCCAGTAAAGAGGTCTGGGCCCATGCCAAACAGCAGCCATCGCCAATGTGTGTGTGTGTGTGTGTGTGTGTGTGTGTGTGTGTGTGTGTGTGTGTGTGTGTGTGTGTGTGTGTGTGTGTGTGTGTGTGTGTGTGTGTGTGTGTGTGTGTGTGTGTGTGTGTGTGTGTGTGTGTGTGTGTGTGTGTGTGTGTGTACACACGTGTGTGTTCATTCCCTTTCACTTGAATCATTGATTCAGTCAGTGCGTTATATACTGTGTAACCAAGGTCCAAAACAAAAACACACAAAGTCAATCATAAAGAGAAGGCTCACCTTAACATGAGTGACAGGACTCAACACTCTCTTCTCACTCTTCAAGCCGGGGGGCGATAGGGGGTCTGAGGAGTTGGGAGGCTGTGGCAGTGAGGCCATTTTGGCTCCAGGTGAGATCTGCATGCTGGCCAGCTGGGCGGCGTACAGCTGCTGCAATGAGAGGAAATAGGGGAACTGACAAGCTATTAACTAGAGCTGGCTTAGTTCCCACCTCCCTCGCTGTGTGTCACACGCCCACACGCACCTCAGAGGAAAAACACAGAGGCCCTGTCTATAGCTGGTTGTGACTTAAAGCTAAAATGAAAAAGACACCCACAACTATGAGCATTGTTGGAGGCATGTGTTTGTTTGTCAAGGTTCAGATCCAGAGAAAACATATTTAACTCAAACCATCGCCAATCTATCTACAATTCCGATTCATTCAACAGATGGTGGTGTTCAGAGCGGCTTGCTCATCGATTGATATCAATGCTTGGATCCAGTTTGAGGTTTTGAGTGTTCCTCAAAACCTCAAGTCAGAGAAATGCTTCAAGTTAAATGTCAGAGTAAAGTTTCAGAGAAATGTTTTTTTTTAACTCTTTCAAAGAATTAATGGAGAATAAACCTCAATTTCAGAGAAATCCTACAAAGCTTCAGCCAGTCCAAGACACTTAGTAAATATTAAACAACCCAATCTAGAAGAGTGAAACACAGTCTCTGTCTGAGGTCCAGCAGTCTGAATCAAAGCTCTGACCACTGCCTGAAACCACTGTCAACCTCCGTTTGAGGACTTGACAACATATCAAAGCCCCAATCCTGCATGAAAACCACCCAGACATGGCTTGTGTTCAGTAAGACTTGGCCTGCCTCTCTTCCTCCTCCTCTCCTCTAATATCTCCATTTCTCCACTCCTCTTTTATCTTCTCCTCTCCTGTCTCCTCTCTCACCGTTCTCCACTCTTCTCTCCTCTCCCTCATCTCCTCCCCCCTCTCCTCTCCTCTCTTCTGACCTCAAGCTCTCTCTCCCCTTGTCCTCTCCTCTCTTTCCCCTCTCAACCCCTCTCCCTCTCTCCCCATTGTATCATTGCCCCAGTGTTGTGAGATCTGATTTCCTCTCAGTCTAACCGCTAGGCCTCATGAGGACTCTGAGGTCCGTGGAGGAGGGTGGCAGACACACGAGAAGCAGAGCAGACGGGAGGAAGGCTGCGCCGTCTCATTCTGTGGTTCAGGCAGTGAGTTGGACAGCCTCTCTCTCTAGCCAATATTAAACACAAACAGAAGGGGCCCTCGCCGCGATGAAACAAAGCCCTGGTGTCACGGCGCTTATTTTCCTTGGCGAGTATGAGGAGTGCCCGGGCCAACCTCTGGCGATATGAGATCCGCTCAAGAATGTGCTTTGAATGACTGGTAGGGGCCCTCGCCCGTCTATCATTCACGACCACAAGAGTAACTTGCTGTGGTGATGGCTGTTGTTCATACAACTGCGGAGAAGAGGAGAGCTGAGGTTGAGGTATACACCTTGAATGTCTCCGAGGCCCAAGCACACGTACAAACACACACACCGTCTCTCTCTACTAAGTAAGGATTATGTATGGGAATGATTTAGACAGTTAGACTGAGCTATGGGCCCCTATACCCAAGCACACTCATACAGACTTCAAACACACAAACAAACATTCACATTCATACCCCCATACAAACTAAAACAGAGATAGCCCCCTCTTTCAATATGGCTGCCAAAATAACATCAGACAAGAGCTTTGCACAGAGCGCTGACAAAAAGCGACCAGTCAAATGTAAATAGGGAGTCAAACGGTGCACCTTTCTAGTAACCTAGTAAAAGACTGCCACAGTAATTTTTAGCCCCATTGAGCCTTGGAAATTTATCATTTCATTATTGTTTACTTGACCCTGACCTTGCCAACTGGCATAATGCTTTTTAAAGTCAAACAAACAAAAGCATTGAAGACAGGCCTTTTTCTCCCTTTTCCGACCAAAAATCTGAGGGATCGATGGCCGGCTAGAAGCCAATGTGCAACGTAAACAACGGCAATCTGACCTCTCGCTGTTCAGTAAACCCTGAGGGAAGATAATGCAGTGATTTTTTTTTTAATTACAAATTGACAAACAGTCTTTAAAAACAAAACTCTCTATTGGACGGGGGCTCTGGCTGTTAGTGCTAATTTGACTGAAACTAAATGATTAGTCTGTAATTTTCCTCCATCAGTGCTGGTTTTGACAGCCATGTTAGCACAATAATATGCTAAGAGAAAGGTATGATGTGCTTTATAGGGGGCTGAGTAGGAGTGCTGATCTAGGATCATTATGGGCTTTAAGATCATAATAAATAAGTTAACATGGATTCTATACCTGCCCCTAGCGGGACTGGTACAATCCCCTTGGCTAGTTTCTTTTAGCCTCGGCTTTCTATTGATCTCAGTATCAGAAAAACACATGGGGGTTGGAATTTTTCAGCAGGTTAGGAGGGAGAGAAAGGAGAAAAAGGGACTGACTGCCTGACGCTTACCAAGAAAAGGCTAAATTAACAACTTCTGGTGTGTGTGTGTGTATTCTTATGTATGTGTGTGTTTGCGTGCGTGCGTCCTGCGTGCTCACACAAGTTTGTGTGCGTGTGTAAACGTACATATGTGTAAAAGTCACAGTAAGCGTGTCTGTATATATAAACTCAGCAAAAAAAGAAACGTCCTCTCACTGTCAACAGCATTCATTTTCAGCAAACTTAACATGTGTAAATATTTCTATGAACATAACAAGATTCCACAACTGAGACATAAACTGAACAAGTTACACGGACATGTGACTAACAGAAATGGAATAATGTGTCCCTGAACAAAGGGGGCTCAAAATCCAAAGTAACAGTCAGCATCTGGTGTGGCCACCAGCTGCATAAGTACTGCAGTGCATCTCCTCCTCATGGACTGCACCAGATTTGCCAGTTCTTGCTGTGAGATGTTACTCCACTCTTCCACCAAGGAAACCTGCAAGTTCCCGGACATTTTTGGGGGGAATGGGATTGACGTGCTCAATGGGATTGAGATCCGGGCTCTTCGCTGGCCATGGCAGAACACTGACATTCCTGTCTTGCAGGAAATCACACACAGAATGAGCACTATGGCTGGTGGCATTGTCATGCTGGAGGGATGAGCCTGCAGGAAGGGTACCACATGAGGGAGGAGGATGTCTTCCCTGTAACGCACAGCATTGAGATTGCCTGCAATGACAACAAGTGCAGTTCGATGGTGCTGTGACACCATGAAAAACCATGATGGACCCTCCACCTCCAAATCGATCCCACTCCAGAATGCAGGCCTCGGAGTACCGCTTATTCCTTCAACGATAAACGCAAATTCGACCATCACCCCTAGTGAGACAATACCGCGACTCGTCAGTGAAGAGCACTTTTTGCCAGTCCTGTCTGGTCCAGCGACGGTGGGTTTGTGCCCATAGGCAATGTTGTTGCTGGTGATGTCTGGTGAGTGACCTGCCTTACAACAGGCTTACAAGTCCTCAGTCCAGCCTCTCTCAACCTATTGCGGACAGTCTGAGCACTGATGGAGGGATTGTGTGTTCCTGGTGTAACTCAGGCAGTTGTTGTTGCCATCCTGTCCCTGTCCCGCAGGTGTGATGTACCGATCCTGTGCAGATGTTGTTACACGTGGTCTGCCACAGCGAGGACGATCAGCTGTCCATCAAGTCTCCCTGTAGCGCTGTCTTAGGCATCTCACAGTACGAACATTGGAATTTATTGCCCTGGCCACATCTGCACATCTGTATGTTCACCTAGATGAGCAGGGACCATGGGCATCTTTCTTGTGGTGTTTTTCAGAGTCAGTAGAAGGGCCTTTTTAGTGTCCTAAATTTTCATAACTGTGACCTTAATTGCCTACCGTCTGTAAACTGTTAGTGTCTTACAACCATTCCACAGGTGCATGTTCATTAATTGCTTATGGTTCATTGAACAAGCATGGGAAACAGTGTTTAAACCCTTTACAATGAAGATCTATGAAGCTATTTGGAGTTTTACGAATTATCTTTGAAAGACAGGGACCTGAAAAAGGGACAATTCTTTTTTTGCTGAGTTTATACATACAGTCGTGGCCAAAAGTTTTGAGAATGAAACAAATATTAATTTTCACAAAGTTTCCTGCATCAGTGTCATTAGATATTTTTGTCAGATGTTACTATGGAATACTTAAGTATAATTACAAGCATTTCATAAGTGTCAAAGGCTTTTATTGGCAATTACATGAAGTTGATGCAAAGAGTCAATATTTGCAGTGTTGACCCTTCTTTTTCAAGACCTTTGCAATCCACCCTGGTATGCTGTCAATTAACTTCTGGGCCACTGATGGCAGCCCATTCTTGCATAATCAATGCTTGGAGTTTGTCAGAATGTGTGGGTTTTTGTTTGTCCACCCGCCTCTTGAGGATTGACCACAAGTTCTCAATGGGATTAAGGTCTGAGGAGTTTCATGTGCATAGACCCAAAATATCAATGTTTTGTTCCCCGGGCCACTTAGTTATCACTTCTGCCTTATAGCAAGGTGCTCCATCATGCTGGAAAAGGCATTGTTCATCAGCAAACTGTTCCTGAATGGTGGGAGAAGTTGCTCTCGGAGGATGTCTTGGTATCATTCTTTATTCATGGCTGTGTTCTTAAGCAAAATTCAGCCACTCCCTTGGCTGAGAAGCAACCCCACACATGAATGGTCTCAGGATGCTTTACTGTCAGCATGACACAGGGCTCATGGTAGCATTCACCTTGTCTTCTCTGGACAAGTTTTTTTCCGGATGCCCCAAACAATCGGAAGGGCGATTCATCAGAGAAAATTACTTTACCCCAGTTGTCAGCAGTCCAATCCCTGTACCTTTTGCAGAATATCAGTCTGTCCCCCGATGTTTTTCCTGGAGAGAAGTGGTTTCTTTGCTGCCGTTCTCGACACCAGACCATCCTCCAAAAGTCTTCGCGTCACTGTGCGTGCAGATGCACTCACACCTGCTTGCTGCCATTCCTGAGCAAGCTCTGTGCTGGTGGTGCCCCAATCCCGCAGCTGAATCAACTTTAGGAGTCGGTCCTGGCGCTTGCTGGACTTTCTTGGGCGCACTGAAGCCTTCTTCACAACAATTGAACCACTCTCCTTGAAGTTCTTGATGATCCGATAAATGGTTGATTTAGGTGCAATGTTACTGGCAGCAATATCCTTGCCTGGGAAGCCCTTTTTGTGCAAAGCAATGATGACGGCACATATTTCCTTGTGGGTAACCATGGTTGACAGAGGAAGAACAATGATTCCAAGCACCACCCTCCTTTTGAAGCTTCCAGTCTGTTATTTGAACTCAATCAGCATGACAGAGTGATCTCCAGCCTTGTCCTCGTCAACACTCACACCTGTGTCAACGAGAGAATCACTGACATGATGTCAGCTGGTCATTTTGTGGCAGGGCTGAAATGCAGTGGAAATGTTTTTTGGGGGATTCAGTTCATTTGCATGGCTAAGACGGACTTTGCAATTTATTGCAATTCATCTGACCACTCTTCATAACATTCTGGAGTATAGGGGGTCAGACATTTACAGACACTCAACAAGTACTTGGTAGCATTGGCTTAAAATTATTTCACTTGGGTCAAACGTTTCGAGTAGCCTTCCACAAGCTTCCCACAATAAGTTGGGTGAATTTTCCCTTATTCTTCCTGACAGAGCTGGTGTAACTGAGTCAGATTTGTAGGCCTCCTTACTCGCACACGCCTTTTCAGTTCTTCCCACAGATTTTCTATGAGATTGAGGTCAGGGCTTTGTGATGGCCACTCCGATGCCTTGACTTTGTTGTGCTTAACCCATTTTGCCACAACTTTTAAAGTATGCTTGGGGTCATTGTTCATTTGGAAGACCAATTTGCGACCAAGCTTTAACTATCTGACTGATGTCTTGAGATGTTGCTTGATGATGCCATCATCGTCCTCATGATGCCATCTATTTTGTGAAGTTCTCCAGTCGCTCCAGCAAAGTACCCCCACAACATGATGCTGCCACCCCCGTGCTTCACGGTTGGGATGGTGTGCTTTGGTCTGCAAGCCTCCCCCTTTTCCTCCCCCTTTTCCAAACATATTCATTATGGCCAAACAGTCCTATTTTTGTTTCATCAGACCAGAGGACATTTCTCCAAAAAGTACAATCTTTGTCCCCATGTTCAGTTGCAAACCGTAGTCTGGCTTTTTTATCGCGGTTTTGGAACAGTGGCTTCTTCCTTGCTGAGCGACTTTTCAGGTTATGTCGATATCAGACTCATTTTACTCTGGACATAGATACTTTTGTACCTGTTTCCTCCAGCATCTTCACAAGGACCTTTGCTGTTGTTCTGGGATTCATTTGCACTTTTCGCAACAAAGTACATTCATCTCGAGGAGAAAGAACGTGTCTCCATACTGAGCGGTATGACGGCTGCATGGTCCCATGGTGTTTATACTTGCGTACTATTGTTTGGAAATTGCTCCCAAAGATGAACCAGACTTGTGGAGGTCTACAGTTTTTTTTTCTAAAGTCTTGGCTGATTTCTTTTGATTTTCCCATGATGTCAAGCAAAGATGCACTGAGTTTGAAGGTAGGCCTTGAAATACATCCACAGGTACACCTCCAATTGACTCAAATGATACCATTTAGCCTATCAGAAGCTTCTAAAGCCATGACATAATTTTCTGGAATTTTGAAAGCTGTTTAAAGGCACAGTCAACTTAGTGTATGTAAACTTCTGACCCACTGGAATTGTGATACAATGAATTATAAGTGAAATAATCTTTCTGTAAACAATTGTTCAAAACATTACTTGTGTCATGCACAAAGTAGAAGTCCTAACCGACTTGCCAAAACTATAGTTTGTTAACAAAAAATTTGTGGATTGTTCGAAAAACGAGTTTTAATGACTCCAACCTAAGTGTATGTTAACTTCCGACTTCAACTGTACATAGCATAGGAATGCCCTCTAATAGATTCACAGCTGAGTCTCACTGAGAACACGTCCATCACTCGTCCTCAAGTTGTGCCTATGCTCTAATCTCTTCAATGGGTCAGATGTCTGCTCCTTAACGTCTGCCCCAAAACATTTTGATTTGATTCTCCTATTAAACTCGGAAGTCACACAAATGTTATGCAAAGAATGAAATCACACAGGGCAAAACAAATTTGCAAACCCCTATATTTAGCAAAGTAGTGGAAAACCCTTGATTCTCCATATATCAGTGTTGCGTCAATACCTCACCTTTAGAGCTATGAAACAGAAATAGCTAATTGAGCCGGAGAGGAAAAGAGTAAGAGATGTCTTGTGATGACAACAAGAATGTCTGAGATCTATCTATCTATCTATCTATCTATCTATCTATCTATCTATCTATCTATCTATCTATCTCTCAATTCTCTCCTCTCCATTAGTACATGTCAATCTCTCTCCTCTCCATTACTACCTCTCTCCTCTCCATTACTACCTCTCAATCCCACTAATCTCCATTACTCTCTCTCCATTCCCTTTTAATCTATCGGCTCTCCATTACTGTCTCTCTCTCTCTCTACTATCGCCAACTCTCTCCTCTCCTCTCCATTATCTCTCGATCTCTCTCCTCTCCACTAATATCTCTCAATCTCTGTACTCTATTACTCTCTCTCCACTCCCTTCCTATCGCTCTCCTATTACTATCTCTCTATCCTCTCCATTACTATCACTCAATTGCTCTACTCTCCATTCCGCTCTCCTCTCCATTTCTATCTCTCTAATCTCCCTTACTATATCTCTCTTGAGCAGATCAACATGAAGAGCAGCGCTGCCGCCTTGGTGCCGGATCTGCCTGCGCCTTCATCGCTGGGACTGCCTGTGTCTAAGCACAGCTGTGCTGACTGCAACTACGCTGACTCCAACAGCGGCTTTGTCGTCGAGCTCGGCTCCTTTCCCTCTCTCTGGCTCTGATTGGCCTCTGCCTGCTGTGGGAGGTCTGGACCTATCGTCCGGAGCTGCAGGCGTACGCTATCATGCTTCTCGTGGGCCCGTGAAATGTTCCACAAATTTTGTGAGGGTTATGAATGGGCAAATTTGTCCATTCCATTCCATTGTATTGGGTAGTTTAATGGTGAGAAATGTCACAGTCCTTGGAGCAAAAACCTTGTGCTATCCAGGAGCACGATTACAGGACATCCCTAAGCTGCTCCCAAACTTTATAAACCTGCATCAGGACATCAATAAGCAGCTCCCAAACATTATAAACCTGCATCAGGACATCAATAAGCTGCTCCCAAACATTATAAACCTGCATCCGGACATCACTAAGCTGCTACCAAACATTATAAACCTGCATCAGGACATCAATAAGCTGCTACCAAACATTGTAAACCTGCATCCGGACATCACTAAGCTGCTCCCAAACATTGTAAACCAGCATCACGAAATTGAGTCTATCATAGTTCATGTGGGATTCAATAACATTATGAAGGGCAGCTCAGAACAGCTGAAGATTGATTTTAAAGAGCTGATTGGGTCTCTACACCTACAAACGCCCCATAAAATCTGGCCCCCTGCCCTCCCTAAATCGTGACCTTGAACATTTCCGCAGACTTTTATCCCTCCATAACTGGCTTTGTGACTATTGCAGCTCTGTGGGTGTAACATTGATTGACAATTCTGATACCTTCTGGAAACAACAATCATTTTAAAAGGAGGATGGGATCCACCCAAATCATTTGGGTTCCTGGATCCTTTCACAGCATTATAAAGGTACGTTGAGACAATGACTTATCAATGACCCAAGCCCAGCTTAGTTAATACCTACCATTGTGATGAGTTGTCATAATGCTTCAGCAAATGTACATTATCCCA
The DNA here is from genome assembly GCF_036934945.1 of Oncorhynchus masou masou. Lineage (NCBI taxonomy): Eukaryota > Metazoa > Chordata > Actinopteri > Salmoniformes > Salmonidae > Oncorhynchus > Oncorhynchus masou. The sequence continues at coordinate 65,355,354 of NC_088226.1, read as the reverse complement.
GGTGCATTGGGAGACACAATGTAAGTAACCTAATCCTACAGCTATTATGTGCAGTAATCATGTGCTTGTGATCCAGAGTTATACTGTTAGCACTGAGTCGTGTGCCCTAATGGGAAGTCCAAGGTGTGTAGATCACCCTGCACTGACATCATTTTTTATTTATTTAACCTTTAATTCTTATTTTAAATGACGGCCTAGGAACAGTGGGTTAACTGCCTGTTCAGGGGCAGAACGACAGATTTGTACCTTGTCAGCTCAGGGGTTTGAACTTGCAACCTTCCGGTTACTAGTCCGACGCTCTAACCACTAGGCGACCCTGCCGCCCCTCCACTCTAACCACTAGGCGACCCTGCCGCCCCAGGTAAATAACATGAGCATGTCTTGTTGCTGTTGCTGTTTATATTCAGAACCACATTCCTGTAAAGCTTAGACAGGATCTCATGTTAAATACTGTTTAAGTAACATGGCTACATCTGCCTCACCTAAAGCCCATTCTGGTGGGAAGCTGCTATAGACCACAAGTGCTAACAGTCAGTATCTGGATCACGTGTGAAATGCTTGATAATGTATGTGAGATATCAACAGAGGCATGTTTTCTGGGGGATTTAAGTAGTGACTGGTTTCATCAAGCTGCCCACTCAAGAAAGAAATTAAAACTGTAACCAGTGCCTGCAACCTGGTTCAACCTACCAGGGTAGTTACAAACAGCACAGCAATGAAATCATCAACATGTATTGACCACATCTTTACTAATGCTGCAGAAATGTGCTTAAAAGCAGTATCCAAAAAACCATTGGCTGTAGTGATCACAATATAGCAGCACTATCTAGGAAAACCAAAGTTCCTAAGGCTGGGCATAATATTGTGTATTAGGCCCATGGCAAGGGAGAACTGGATCAGTACCAGACCCTGTCTGTCAGTCTCTAAAACAGTTTGATGTTGCTGGGACTGATGCACTACCAGACCCTGTCTGTCAGTCTCTAAAACAGTTTGATGTTGCTGGGATGAAGCACTACCAGACCCTGTCTGTCAGTCTCTAAAACAGTTTGATGTTGCTGGGACTGAAGCACTACCAGACCCTGTCTGTCAGTCTCTAAAACTGTTTGATGTTGCTGGGATGAAGCACTACCAGACCCTGTCTGTCAGTCTCTAAAACAGTTTGATGTTGCTGGGACTGTTGCACTACCAGATCCTGTCTGTCAGTCTCTAAAACAGTTTGATGTTGCTGGGACTGTTGCACTACCAGATCCTGTCTGTCAGTCTCTAAAACAGTTTGATATTGCTGGGACTGATGCACTACCAGATCCTGTCTGTCAGTCTCTAAAACAGTTTGATGTTGCTGGGACTGTTGCACTACCAGATCCTGTCTGTCAGTCTCTAAAACAGTTTGATGTTGCTGGGACTGATCCTGGAACCCCTTTAGCATTTAGGATGAATCCCGTCTCTTTTAAAAAGTGCTGGTTGCTCCCACAGCATTTCAAAGAGACATTTCTGTCGTTGCAAAGTTTCTTCAGGTATTTCATTTAGGACAAAGAGTCGTCTGAAACATTCCGAACCCCTTCGGTAGCATGGGAGAGGCCAGAGATAATTACTATCTTCCTTGAGCTAGCGAGGGTCTGTTAAAAAAGGCTGTAGTCCTCCCTCAGATCTCCTAAAAACGAAGGTCGTTAAAACCTAAGTGAGTGACGATGGTGTCAATATTGGAGTAGTTGGCTAGAACTGTGGGCAAGAGAGAGTTGACGTCATGGACATGGGCTCCTGGGTGACAGTGGACCTTAGTTGGTCCACAGACCATAGGCAGGCCAAGATCTCGAGCTGCCCACAATGATGATGGTAGTGATGGAATCTGATGGGGAAACGCCCTGCTGAACTGTGGTGGCCGTGAGGGAGGGTGCCACTGCTCCCGGGGCTGGTAGGTCCATCTCAAGCGGGGCAAAGCTGTTTGATAGCTGGGTCAGATCTTCTCGGATAGATGGGAGGCCAGACTGCCTCCCCGACCTCCTACGCCTTGCGAGTGTCCAGTCTCCCATGGGCCGCGGAGCTGAGCTTAACATCTGTCTGTTGGATTGGGATAGATCAATGCCGCCCTACTCATCATCAGCTTTGCTGTTGAGATTGGGTTTGCCTGGGTTACAGCAAGGTCGGTGTACTTAGAAAGCAGGTTTTCCTTTTCTCGCATTCAAGCTAACAGACGGAGGATCTCTTCCCTAAGATGCTTGATGGTGGTGCATTTAGGGCAGACAAATGCCTGTCCATTTTCCAGTTCCACCTTATCTTCATCTTGGGTAAAAAATCATCTCACATCTGAAGCATTTGTGGGGTGTCTCGCCGGGTGTCTCACCGCGTGTCTCACCGTGTGTCTCACCGCGTGTCTCACCGTGTGTCTCGCCGGGGTGTCTCACCGTGTGTCTCGCCGGGTGTCTCACCGTGTGTCTCACCGCGTGTCTCACTGTGTGTCTCACTCTGACTCGTCTACAGTACATATGAAGCAGAGCCTGACCTGAGAGAGGGAGAACTTCTAAAGCACTACAGCGTACACCCAATGGCCACACACCGACGAGATGATTAATAATACTGCATGAGGCCAGGGACACCATGATGCTCATTGAGACGTAGACATATATCATGCCACTACTTTACTATATGATTGCGTTATTTTTGTCAAGACAAACTGAAGACTGTGTACTGTAGCACTATAACCCATATGGCCACACACAGACCACAAGGCTTAATAACAGTGCCACTTCTCCACATATATTAACTACACGCTTAATCTTTAGATGAGGTTAGACGTATGTCATTCTACTGAACTCTTATGTCATTTTTGTCATTACAAACTAAGAAAATGATTTTGTATCATTTTTCCAGCATTCCTAACCTTCTCTTTTCTTCAATGACGCTTACCCTATCTGTCTATAAATCTCAACCACTCCCCTTCACTTTGTTTTTGTTCTAAACAAGCGGTATAATGAGCATCTTCCTCTTTCATTCAGGTTTTCCTTCTCTCCATCTCCGAGATGTTTAAATATGAATGATTACACATGTCACGATGCATTCATCCTCTTCGTTCTACCTCACAAATGAACACGCACACACAACACCACTGTGAGGTACAGATGCTTTGATAATTTCAAAGGCACACGTGGAGATATTCTGTCTGACTGAACAGCAGGTTCCGTTTCCCAACTACACCACCGAGTGCTTTGTTAGGTCAATAACATTTAATGAGAGCTTTGCTAGGGGAAGCCATATTACAGCCTGAATAACCTGAGGTAAAGCTGTTATGTTTAACAGCTGACTGCAACGATACCAGAAATAATGATTGACGCCAGAAAGTGATAGTTTACCTACGAATATAACAATTTGAGACGTTCTGTTATTTTCCAATATGCTGTAGAGGAGGGGTGGATGACAATGTTGTAAAATTGGGGTACGCCCTTTGGGGTAGAGGCATTTTTTTTATTTTTTTTTGAAGCCATGTTCAATGATAACTATTCTCTATATGTGCCATTCGCTAACCATAGGTGTCAAGCACCAATAAAAATATGATACATTGCCTAGGCCAGGTGTTGTGCTAGTGGGTTGGAATACCAAAGAGATTTATCATATTGGCCTTTGTTTGACTCAGTCAACATATTTCAGATAAGGGAAGTGGTGGGTTCAATATCTAGGGTATAGAGTCTATAGGCTTGGTAAACATGGGAGTCTATAGGGGGCTTGGTTCGTTAGCATTGTTGCTAATGCCAGGCTAGTATTTTGTGGTTAGGCTGTTTAACAACTCTCATGCAGGACTTAGTGGACTAGCATGTTTCTGATAATATGTTTGTCTTATTGGGATCTACCCTCAAGACAAAATTTCCTCTGGAAAAACAATAAAAAACACAACTGGTTCCAAATTTGGGGCAGATACTTAGTAGGCCTAAATCTGGTACTGTAAATGCTTGTTAGCATGTCAGTACCTTTCCTTTGTGGAGCAGCACATGGCAATGTAGGGTGAAGTGGCCTCTAGACGCTGATCTTGGGTCAGTTTTGCATTTCCAATTCTAATGGTTTAGGTAAGGATTGGGGTAGGGAAGCTGATCCTAGATGTGTAGCTAAGTGAAATGTTTCCTTGAAGAAGCACATGGGCCTACCTGTAGTTGTAGCGGGCTCAGTCCTGACGCGGCTGCAGCTGCCATTGTGGATGGAATGAACTGCATGGGGTAGTTATCACCTATCAGGAGAGAGAAAACAAAACATACAATGAACTGCATGGGGTAGTTATCACCTATCAGGAGAGAGACAACAAAACATACAATTAACTGCATGGGGTAGTTATCACCTATCAGGAGAGAGACAACAAAACATACAATGAACTGCATGGGGTAGTTATAACCTATCAGGAGAGAGACAACAAAACATACAATGAACTGCATGGGGTAGTTATCACCTATCAGGAGAGAGACAACAAAACATACAATGAACTGCATGGGGTAGTTATCACCTATCAGGAGAGAGACAACAAAACATACAATGAACTGCATGGGGTAGTTATCACCTATCAGGAGAGAGACAACAAAACATACAATGAACTGCATGGGGTAGTTATCACCTATCAGGAGAGACAACAAAACATACAATGAACTGCATGGGGTATCAGGAGGAGAGACATGGAGTATAGTTATCACCTATCAGGAGGAGAGAGACAACAACAAAAAATGCATAGCCCAGGCTGAGATGAGGGAGTTTACCATGCCAAGAGTAAACCTTCCACCCTCCCCTCCAGATACTTGTTTGCTCAATCTTGCTCTTTCTGTCTCACTCTCGCCCAGTTCCAGTCTCTCTGTCTGTTTACCACTCTCTGGTTCCAGTCTCTCTGTCTGTTTACCACTTTCTGGTTCTAGTCTCTCTGACTGTTTATCACTCTCTGGTTCCAGTCTCTCTGTCTGTTTATCACTCTCTGGTTCTAGTCTCTCTGACTGTTTATCACTCTCTGGTTCCAGTCTCTCTGTCTGTTTATCACTCTCTGGTTCTAGTCTCTCTGACTGTTTATCACTCTCTGGTTCCAGTCTCTCTGTCTGTTTACCACTCTCTGGTTCCAGTCTCTTTGTCTGTTTACCACTCTCTGGTTCCAGTCTCTCTGTATGTTTACCACTCTCTGGTTCCAGTCTCTCTGACTGTTTATCACTCATTGGTTCCAGTCTCTTTGTCTGTTTATCACTCTCTGGTTCCAGTCTCTCTGACTGTTTATCACTCATTGTTTCTAGTCTCTCTGTCTGTTTACCACTCTCTGGTTCAAGTCTCTCTGACTGTTTATCACTCTCTGGTTCCAGTCTCTCTGTCTGTTTATCGCTCTCTAGTTCTCTCACTCTGTCCCTCACACTCTCTAACTCTGTTTTTCTCACCCACAAGTAATGGTAGATGTGTTCCTCATGTCTATTTCCTCCATACAAAAACCCACAGCCTACTAGCCTCTCGACGAACCCGCCCAGGCCTATAATGAATTGTGGCGTGAGCGTTTGTCAAAGGTTACTAATGTGTTATGTCTGTACTCATGGATCCCAGTAGAGTCGATGCACCACTGCTCTCTCCGAGCAGTACGACTTCTAACTTCTAACAGTAAGATTCCTGATTGCGATGCACTCATGAATCCAGCAGGCTTTTAACAATCTAGCACCAGAATGTTCTGCAGAAACCCCACTGTTTGTCCTAAAAGGCTTTTCATGTCTGCCTCAATGTTAAAATAAAAATACTGTAAACAAAAAAGAAAAGTTATAACCATTTCCATTACCATTTACAGCCATACTCCTTGGAGGGATAACTTTGTTACTCTATTTTATTGTATTATTATTTTTTAGAGTAAAATTTGTTTTTTGAAAAAAATTAAGATATGTTATGTTCTTGCTCAAAAACAAGGACTGGTGCACTACTTTTGACCAGAGCCCTATTCCCTACATAGGGCTCTGGTCAAAAGTAGTGCACTATGTAGGGAATAGTGCTCTGTTCAAATTAGTGCACTATGGGAAAATAATGTAATGTGGGAGAGGAGGAGAAAAGATAGAGCAGGTGGTGATTATAGTTCCTGCCTAGAAAGGGAGTCTGTGTGTGTGTCTGTGCATAACGTTTGTGTACATACAGTACATACATGTATGTACATATATGCAAAAGTGTATGTGTGTGTGTATGTGTCTGTGTCTGTGTCTGTGTGTGTGTGTGTGTGTGTGTGTGTGTGTGTGTGTGTGTGTGTGTGTGTGTGTGTGTGTGTGTGTGTGTGTGTGTGTGTGTGTGTGTCTGAGCAAGTGTGTGAAAGAGTGAAATTCCATGTTGCAGATGTGCTGTGTAACTGAAATGCTTTCAGAACATCATAAACAACAACATTCCACCGTTAGTTATCTATTTTTCCTTAAATGACTAACCAGGAAGTTAACCATTCTTGGTTGAAACTATGTCACAATGTTGCAAATTAACTAATAATGATTCACAAACAAACTAATTTCTACAACACATTATTTGTTTGTGAATCATGAATCGTTCATTTACAACATTTTGACAGCAGTATATATGAAACCTCCAACATTCTCAAATTGACACACTTCATAACGTAGACAAGAATGATCAAATTGGACGCAGTCTATCACAGTACCATCCATTTTGTCACCAAAGCCCCAAATATTACCCACCACTGCAACCTGTAAGCTCTCGTTGACTGGCCATCGCTTCATAGTCATCACCAAACCCACTGGCTCCAGGTCATCTACAAGTCTCTGCTAGCTATAGCCCCACCTTATCACAGCTCACTGGTCAACATAGCAGCACCCACCCGTAGCACGCGCTCCAGCAGGTATATCTCACTGGTCACCCCCAAAGCCAATTCCTCCTTTGGTCGTCTTTCCTTCCAGTTCTCTGCTGCCAATGACTGGAACGAACTGCAAAAATCTCTGAAGCTGGAGACCCATATCTCCCTCACTAACTTTAAGCACCAGCTGTCAGAGCAGCTCACAGATCACTGCACCTGTACATAGCCCATCTGTAAACAGCCCATTTATCTACCTACCTCATCCCCATACTGTATCTATTTATCTTGCTCCTTTGCACCCCAGTATCTCTACTTGCACATGCATCTTCTGCACACCCTACCATTCCAGTGTTTAATTGCCAAATTGTAATTACTTCGCCACCATGGCCCATTTATTGCCTCAACTCCCTTATCGTACCTCATTTGCACTCACTGTATATAGCCTTTTTGTTTTATTTTGTTCTACTGTATTATTGACTGTATGTTTGTTTATTCCATGTGTAACTCTGTGTTGTTGTAAGTGTCGAATTACTATGCTTTATCTTGGCCAGGTCACAGTTGTAAATGAGAACTTGTTCTCAACTAGCCTACCTGGTTAAATAAAGGTGAAATAAAAATGTACAAAATTAAAACTCTTACCTCATTTGCACACCCTGTATATAGATGTTTCTTTTTTCTACTGTATTATTGACTGTATGTATGTTAATTCCATGTGTGAACCTGTTCTCAACTCGCCTACCTGGTTAAATAAAGGTTAAATCTTTTTTTTAAATAACCACAACACTGTTTTGTCCTAAAATATGAAAGACTCCCTATTCCCTATTGTAGTGCACTACTTTTGACCACATTTGCCTTTTAGGGTACCAACACAGTGACCAAGCAGTTTGTTACTTTTATGTGGCAAAAAAATGTACCTATAAAAAGGTTTTGTGTGTTGTTTAACACTGTAGGGTGTAAAGCCTTATTTGCATATTTCCCAGAGCGCCTTTCAAGTGAATTTTAGAGTTACCAGTACCACCCATGACTGTTGCATTAAATTAGTTCCAGTCCTGTAGCCGTCACCAACTAATTGCCTAGGTGAATATTTTATCATAGACAAACTCTTTATGACAATACATTACATATATCATAAGGCCATACTTTGGCAGCCTAGTTAAATCCCAACACAGAAGTCTAAAACTCATGGTTTGCAGGCCACATTGGACAAGTCACATCATGCTGGTTTGCAGAGTGATATGCAATTCCTGTTGGAATCCAGTCAGAGTTGAGATACATTTCAAATGTGAACTTTTAATCACCTGCAACCTGCATTTAGAACGACTGCCAAGGTAGGGACACTAGATAAATGAGACTACCGAAAGCATTGAAACTGGAACATCCATCTCAGTAATAATTGCAATAATTCTAACTACTAACAGAATGGGTTCGTTTAGAAAAATGTATGTATGTTATTTACCTTTGTGTACCATAAGACCAATAAATCAATTTTCATGCAAAAACATACATTGAAACAAACAATTCAAAGAATTGCAATAGAAAATGCTGGGAAATATGATGATGATTGTTTTTTGATAGTGTGACGATTGTACCTTTTATATTCAAAAATGGACCATTATACTAGATTATCCACACATATACCCTAAATATATCGAACAGTACCATGTGAGGACATACAGTTGAAGTGGCAAATTAACATACACTTAGGTTGGAGTCATTAAAACAAATTTTTCAACCCCTCCACAAATTTCTTGTAAACAAACTATAGTTTTGGCAAGTCGGTTAGGACATCTACTTTGTGCATGACACAAGTAATTTTTACTGACAGAATATTTCACTTATAATTCACTGTATCACAATTCCAGTAGGTAAGACGTTTACAATACATACGCTAAGTTAACTGCCTTTAAAAAGCTTGGAAAATACCAGAAAATTATGTCATGGCTTTAGAAGCTTCTGGCTAATTGACATAATTTCAGTCAATTGGAGGTGTACCTTTGGATGTATTTCAAGGCCTACCTTCAAACTCAGCGCCTCTTTGCTTGACATCATGGGAAAATCAAAAGAAATCAGCCAAGACTTCAGAAAAAAACTGTAGACCTGTAGATGAATGTACTTTGGTGCGAAAAGTGCAAATCAATCCCAGAACAACAGCAAAGGACCTTGTGAAGATGCTGGAGGAAACAGGTACAAAAGTATCTATATCCACAGTAAAACAAGTCCTGTATTGACATAACCTGAAAGGCTGTTCAGCAAGGAAGAAGCCACTGCTCCAAAACCGCACATGGGGACAAAGATTGTACTTTTTGGAGAAATGTCCTCTGGTCTGATGAAACAAAAATATAACTGTTTGGTCATAATGACCATTGTTATGTTTGGAGGAAAAAGGAGGAGGCTTGCAAGGCGAAGAACACCATCCCAACCATGTAGCATGGGAAGGCAGCATCATGTTGTGGAGGTGCTTTGCTGCAGGAGGGACTGGTGCACTTCACAAAATAGATGGCATTATGAGGACGGAAAATTATGTGGATATATTGAAGCAGCATCTCAAGACATCAGCCTGGTCGCAAATGTGGCTTCCAAATGGACAATGATCCCAAGCATACTTCCAAAGTTGTGGGGAAAGTTGTGGGAAAAGGACAACAAAGTCAAGGTATTGGAGTGGTCATCACAATCCTATCCAATCCTATGGAAAATTTGTGGGCAGAACTGAAAAAGCGTGTGCGACCAAGGAGACCTGCAAACCTGACTCAGTTACACCAGCTCTGTCAGGAGGAATGGGTGAACATTTACCCAACTTATTGTGGGAAGCTTGTGGAAAGCTATCCAAAATGTTGGACCCAAGTTAAACAATTTAAAGGCAATGCTACCAAATACTAATTAAGTGTACATAAACTTCTGACCCACTGGGAATGTGATGAAAGAAATAAAAGCGGAAATAAATAATTTGCTCTACTGTTATTGACATTTCACATTCTTAAGATAAAGTGGTGATCCTAACTGACCTAAGACAGGGAATTTTTACTAGGATTAAATGTCAGGAATTGTGAGAAACTGAGTTTAAAATTACATGGCTAACCTGTATGTACATTTCCGACTTCAACTGTATGTACCTCTGAAGGTATTTTATGAGTATTTTTGGACCCCTGGAAAAATATTGTACCCTAACCGTACCCTTTTTTTCTGAGCATGTATGGGCCCTGGTCAAAAGTAGTGCACTATAAAGGGATGAGTGTGCGTATTGGTTCACATCCTGGGCTGTTCAGTGTATGAAGTGAACGTGGGGAATCCTGTCAGGACCTTGTTTGACACAGCACAGTGACAATAGATATGGAGGCTTCTGCAAGAGAAGCACGATACAGAGAAAGGAAAGAGAGTGAAATACTGCAGAGAGGGAGACAGAGCCAAATCTTTACTTAGACACATGTAACTCAAATATTTTATGTGTGTGTGTGTGTGTGTGTGTGTGTGTGTGTGTGTGTGTGTGTGTGTGTGTGTGTGTGTGTGTGTGTGTGTGTGTGTGTGTGTGTGTGTGTGTGTGTGTGTGTGTGTGTGTGTGTGTGTGTGTGTGTGTGTGTGTGTGTGTGTGTGTGTGTACCTGGTTTGTAGGACATGTTGTGTGGGAAGAGGAAGCCCTGCTGTGCAGCAGCGGCGGCAGCAGCCAGAGATCGCTGGTCATGAGGAAACACTGGGATCATCAGAGGAGGCATGTGACCCTGCACCTGAGAGAGACAGAGTGAGTTCAATAGTTGTCCTACTTATACATTTTCTGATGAATATTTCTAAATGTTTTTTTTCTTCTTTTCTCTTTGTTCTTCTGTTTCTAATGAATGATTCTTAGAGTATTTATGTAACACTTCCTTTAGATAGTCCATCTGTTGATGCTCTATGGCAGGGGTCCCCAACTGACAACCCGTGATTAAAAAATATATATATATATATTATTATTTCCATTAAATCTTTATTGTTGGACATAAAATACTGTGATATTAATTTAGGAAATCTGTTCCCAAGTATATCACCACGCGCAATAGAGAGATACGCTACATTCTCAAAGACCCCTTGACTTGACACATAATTAGTTTACAGCCTTATTCTAAAATTGAACTAATATTTTTTTTCCCCTCATCAACCTACATACAATACCCCATAATGAAAAAGCAAAAACATGTTGTTGTTTTTTTGCAAATGTATTAGTGTAAATAGTGTAAAAATGTATTAGTGTAAAAATCACATTTACACAATTATACAGACCCATTACTGAGTATTTTGTTGAAGCACTTTTGGCAGTCTTCTTGGGTATGACGCTACAAGCTTGCCACACCTGTATTTGGGGAGTTTCTCCCATTCTTCTCTCCAGATGCTCTAAAGCTCTGTGAGGATGGATGGGGAGCGTTGCTGGACAGCTATTTTCAGGACTCTCCAGAGACGTTCAATTGTGTTCAAGTCTAGGCTCTGGCTGGGCCACTCAAGGACATTCAGAGTCTTGTCCTAAAGCCACTCCTGCGTTGTCTTGGCTGTGTGCTTATGGTCGTTGTCTGAGATCCTGAGCACTCTGGAGCAGGTTTTCATCAAGGATCTCTCTATACTTTGCATCGTTCATCTTTCCTTCGATCCTGACTGCTCTCCCAGTCTCTGCCGCTGAAAAACATCCACACAACATGATGATGCTGTCACCACCATGCTTCACTGTAGGGATGGTGCCAGGTTTCATCCAGATGTCACGCTGCACATTCAGTCCAAAGTGTTCAATCTTAGTTTCATCGGACCAGAGAATCATGTTTCTCATGGTCTGAGAGTCTTTAGGTACCTTTTGACAAATTCCTAGTGGGCTGTCATGTGCCTTTTTCTGAGAAGTGGCTTCCGTCTGGCCACTCTACCATAAAGGCCTGATTGGTGGAGTGCTGCAGAGATGGTTGTCCTTCTGGAAGGTTCTCCCATCTCCACAGAGGAATTCTAGAGCACTGTCAGAGTGACCATAGAGTTCTTGGTCACCTCCCTGACCAAGACCCTTCTCCCCCGATTACTCAGTTTGGCCAGCCGGCCAGCTCTAGGAAGAGTCTTGGTGGTTCAAAACTTCTTCCTTTGAAGATGGAGGCCAATGTCTTCTTGGGGACCTTCAATGTTGCAGATATTTTGTTCTACCCTTCTCCCAGATCTGTGCCTCGACACAACCCTGTCTCGGAGCTCTACGGACAATTCCTTCAACCTCATGGCTTGGTTTTTGCTCTGACATGCACTGTCAACTGTGGGACCTTATATAGACAGGTGTGTGCCTTTCCAAATCATGTCCAATCAATTGAATTTACCACAGGTGGACTCCAATCAAGTTGTAGAAACTAGAATGGCTCTGAATACTTATGTAAATAAGGTATTTCTGTTTTTTATTTTAATACATTTTCCCAAAATAATAATACCCTGTTTTCACTTTGTCATTATGGGGGCCTTGTTTGTAGTTTTTTCAAGGATTGTAATTTATTTAATCCATTTTAGAATAAGGCTGTAACGTAACAAAATGTGGAAAAGTCAAGGGGTCTGAATACTTTCCGAAGGCACAGTATGCGATCATATAAAATGTAAGCAAGGAAGCAATGTTTTAGTCAAATGTTATATCTGTTTGGGCTTCTTGCGGTCAATTTGCAGTCTACAAATTATATGTAATAATGTTCCAGCCACCTGACCATCCGCTCAAGAGAAAAGCATCCCACGGCTGAATGTAGTTGATGATCCCTGCTCTATTAACCCTAGCCCTGACCTTTATCCTTGCCCTGACCTTTATCCTTGCCCTGACCTTTATCCTTGCCCTGACCTTTATCCTTGCCCTGACCTTTATCCTTGCCCTGACCTTTATCCTTGCCCTGACCTTTATCCTTGCCCTGACCTTTATCCTTGCCCTGACCTTTATCCTTGCCCTGACCTTTATCCTTGCCCTGACCTTTATCCTTGCCCTGACCTTTATCCTTGCCCTGACCTTTATCCTTGCCCTGACCTTTATCCTTGCCCTGACCTTTATCCTTGCCCTGACCTTTATCCTTGCCCTGACCTTTATCCTTGCCCTGACCTTTATCCTTGCCCTGACCTTTATCCTTGCCCTGACCTTTATCCTTGCCCTGACCTTTATCCTTGCCCTGACCTTTATCCTTGCCCTGACCTTTATCCTTGCCCTGACCTTTATCCTTGCCCTGACCTTTATCCTTGCCCTGACCTTTATCCTTGCCGTGACCTTTATCCTTGCCCTGACCTTTATCCTTGCCCTGACCTTTATCCTTGCCCTGACCTTTATCCTTGCCCTTGCCCTGACCTTTATCCTTGCCCTGACCTTTATCCTTGCCCTGACCTTTATCCTTGCCCTGACCTTTATCCTTGCCCTGACCTTTATCCTTGCCCTGACCTTTATCCTTACCACATACTATTTACTAACCCTTGCCCTGACCTTTATCCTTGCCCTGACCTTTATCCTTGCCCTGACCTTTATCCTTGCCCTGACCTTTATCCTTGCCCTGACCTTTATCCTTACCACATACTATTTACTAACCCTTGCCCTGACCTTTATCTTTGCCCTGACCTTTATCCTTGCCCTGACCTTTATCCTTGCCCTGACCTTTATCCTTGCCCTGACCTTTATCCTTGCCCTGACCTTTATCCTTGCCCTGACCTTTATCCTTGCCCTGACCTTTATCCTTGCCCTGACCTTTATCCTTGCCCTGACCTTTATCCTTGCCCTGACCTTTATCCTTGCCCTGACCTTTATCCTTGCCCTGACCTTTATCCTTGCCCTGACCTTTATCCTTGCCCTGACCTTGCCCTTTATCCTTGCCCTGACCTTTATCCTTGCCCTGACCTTTATCCTTGCCCTGACCTTTATCATTGCCCTGACCTTTATCCTTGCCCTGACCTTTATCCTTGCCCTGACCTTTATCCTTGCCCTGACCTTTATCCTTGCCCTGACCTTTATCCTTGCCCTGACCTTTATCCTTGCCGTGACCTTTATCCTTGCCCTGACCTTTATCCTTGCCCTGACCTTTATCCTTGCCCTGACCTTTATCCTTGCCCTGACCTTTATCCTTGCCCTGACCTTTATCCTTGCCCTGACCTTTATCCTTGCCCTGACCTTTATCCTTGCCCTGACCTTTATCCTTGCCCTGACCTTTATCCTTGCCCTGACCTTTATCCTTACCACATACTATTTACTAACCCTTGCCCTGACCTTTATCCTTGCCCTGACCTTTATCCTTGCCCTGACCTTTATCCTTGCCCTGACCTTTATCCTTGCCCTGACCTTTATCCTTACCACATACTATTTACTAACCCTTGCCCTGACCTTTATCTTTGCCCTGACCTTTATCCTTGCCCTGACCTTTATCCTTGCCCTGACCTTTGTCCTTGCCCTGACCTTTATCCTTGCCCTGACCTTTATCCTTACCACATACTATTTACTAACCCTAGCCCTGACCTTTATCCTTACCACATACTATTTACTAACCCTTGCCCTGACCTTTATCTTTGCCCTGACCTTTATCCTTGCCCTGATCTTTATCCTTGCCCTGACCTTTATCCTTGCCCTGACCTTTATCCTTACCACATACTATTTACTAACCCTTGCCCTGACCTTTATCCTTGCCCTGACCTTTATCCTTACAACATACTATTTACTAACCCTAGCCCTGACCTTTATCCTTGCCCTGACCTTTATCCTTACCACATACTATTTACTAACCCTAGCAATGACCTTTATCTTTGCCCTGACCTTTATCCTTACCACATACTATTTACTAACCCTTGCCCTGACCTTTATCCTTGCCCTGACCTTTATCCTTACCACATACTATTTACTAACCCTAGCCCTGACCTTTATCCTTGCCCCGACCTTTATCCTTACCACATACTATTTACTAATCCTAGCAATGACCTTTATCCTTGCCCTGACCTTTATCCTTGCCCTGACCTTTATCCTTGCCCTGACCTTTATCCTTGCACTGACCTTTATCCTTGCACTGACCTTTATACTTGCCCTGACCTTTATCCTTACCCTAACACTTATTCTAAACCTAACTGTAACTTTAGCAAGCAGTTGCTTATCAATAGTTTGTTGATAGTATGACCATGTGTAGAACATCTACAGCTGGACTATCCAAATAAAGTGTGACCTTGAATCAACATTGTCTTTATTGTCAATACAATAATTATTTATTATGCCATAAAAGGATTTAAATGGAAGAGAGAGAGAGAGTGAGAGAGAGAAATAAATAGAGAGAGAAAGAGAATTTAGATTCACAAGCACATATCTTCCAGAGAGATGAGAGAGAGCGGTAAAGAGAGTAGACACACACACACAAACCCACCTACCATTTGTATGGTTTCAACAAAGCCTATATCATTTAACAGCTAAGTAGTTAAAGCAATGAAGTCTCTCTCTCAAATGAAAGCTGAACCACTGCATCTCGGTCACTTCCTATTTCCCTCTTTCTTTCTCTTTACTCTCTCATTTTGCCCCCTTCTCTCCTTATCTTGACTTCTTTACTCTTTCTCACCTAGTCATCATAATAAGTGCACTTTGATTATCTGATCTCAACTATTTAACTAAATATTCAGTGGGAAAGGTAACATGGTGGTCTGGTCAGATAGCAGTAGAAGTTGAGACTATGAGGGGAATATGTGTGAGCTCAGTTCAACTGGTTAAATGAGTCTAGAGTGGGAAAGAGCATGAGTAAAGGGGAGCACAGAGAGGAAACACAAATATCCCAGCCTTCCGTACCGTAAAACTTAAATTAATAGCCCAGGAGTTTATTTGCTTCAATTACTGTACTCAACAGGCGCTTATTAGAGACATGCTTCTATTTGAGCCAGGCGTCTATTTAATGCACACAGCTTTAATGCATTTGCATAGTCATTTGTTTAATTTCAGCATTCACTTCCATCAGTCTTAATTTAATACTTCCGGCGCGGACAGAGATGGCCGCCTCGCTTCGCGTTCCTAGGAAACTATGCAGTATTTTGTTTTTTTTACATGTTATTTCCTACATTGGTACCCCAGGTAATCTTATGTTTCATTACATACAGTCGGGAGGAACTACTGGATATAAGCGCAACGTCAACTCGCCATCATTACGAACAGGAATACAACTTTCCCGAGGCGGATACTCTGTTTTGCCCACCACCCAGGACAATGGATCGGATCCCAGCCGGCGAACCAAAACAACGACGCAGTAAAAGGGGCAGACGGAGCGGTCTTCTGGTCAGGCTCCGGAGACGGGCACATCGCGCACCGCTCCCCAGCATACCACTCGCTAATGTCCAGTTTCTTGACAACAAGGTAGATTAAATCCGAGCAAGGGTAGCATTCCAGAGAGACATAAGAGACTGCAACGTTCTTCGCCTCACGGAAACATGACTCACTCGAGACACGCCATCGGAGTCGGTACAGCCAGCTGGTTTCCTCACACATCGTGCCGACAGAAACAAGCATCTTTCTGGTAAGAAGAAGGGCGGGGGGGTATGCCTTACGATTAACGCGACGTGGTATGATCATAACAACATACAGGAACTCAAGTTCCTCTGTTCACCTGAATTCCTCACAATCAAATGTCGACCACATTATCTACCAAGACAATTCTCTTCGATTATAATCACAGCCTGGTATATCCCCCCCAAGCACACACATCGATGGCCCTGAACAAACTTCATTTGACTCTATGTAAACTGGAAACCACATATTTTAACAAGGCTAATCTGAAAACAAGATTCCCTAAATTCTATCAGCATATTGATTTTGCAACCAGGGCTGGTAAAATCCTGGATCATTGTTATTCTAACTTCCGCGACGCATAAAAGGCCCTCCCCCGCCCTCCTTTCGGAAAAGCTGACCACAACTCCATTTTGTTGCTCCCAGCCTATGGACAGAAATTAAAACAGGAAGCTCCCTCACTCAGGTCTGTTCAACGCTGGTCCAACCAATCTGATTCTACGCTTCAAGATTGCTTCGATCACCTGGACTGGGATATGTTCCACATTGCGTCAAATAACAACATTGACAAATACGCTGATTCAGTGAGCGAGTTTATTAGCAAGGGCATCGGCGATGTCGTACCCACAGCAACTATTACAACATTCCCAAACCAGAAACTGTGGATTGATGGCAGCATTCGCGCAAAACTGAAAGCGCGAACCACTGCTTATAATCAGGGCAAGGTGACCGGAAACATGACCGAATACAAACAGCGTAGCTATTCCTTCCGCAAGGCAATCAAATAAGCTAAGCGTCAGTATAGAGACAAAGTAGAGTTGCAATTCAAGGGCTCAGACACAAGAGGTATGTGGCAGGGTCTACAGTCAATCACGGATTACAAAAGGAAAACCAGCCCCGTCGTGGACCAGGATGTCTTGCTGCCAGACAGACTAAACAACTTCTTTGCTCGCTTTGAGGACAATAGAGTGCCACAAACACAGCCCGCTACCAAAACTTTCACACTCTCCTTCACTGCAGCCGACATGAGTAAAACAGGCCCAGACGGAATCCCCAGCTGCATCCTCAGAGTATGAGCAGACCAGCTGGCTGGTGTGTTTACGGACATATTCAATCAATTCTTATCCCAGTCTGCTGTTCCCACATGCTTCAAGAGGGCCACCATTGTTCCTGTTCCCAAGAAACCTAAGGTAACTGAGCTAAACGACTACCGTCATCATGAAGTGCTTTGAGAGACTAGTCAAGGACCATATCACCTCCAACCTACCTGACAACCTAGACCCAATCCAATTTGCTTACCGCCCCAATAGGTCCACAGACGACGCATTCGCAACCACACTGCACACTGCCCTAACCCATCTGGACAAGAGGAATACCTATGTGAGAATGTTGTTCATCGACTACAGCTCAGCATTTAACACCAAAGTCGTCATCAAGCTCGAGACCCTGGGTCTCGACCCCACCCTGTGCAACTGGATACTGGACTTCCTGACAGATGCACAATCGAGAGCATCCTGTCGGGCTGTATCACCGCCTGGTACGGCAACTGCTCCACCCATAACTGTAAGGCTCTCCAGAGGGTAGTGAGGTCTGCACAACGCATCCCCAGGGGGCAAACTACCTGCCCTCCAGGACACCTACACCACCTGATGTCACAGGAAGGCCATAAAGATCATCAAGGACAACAACCACCCGAGCCACTGCCAGTTCACCCCACTTTCACCTTGAAGGTGTGGTCAGTACCGGTGCATCAAAGATGGGACCGAGAGACTGAAAAACAGCTTCTATCTCAAGGCCATCAGACTGTTAAACAGCCACCACTAACATTGAGTGGCTGCTGCCAACATACTGACTCAACTCCAGCCACTTTAATAATGTAAAAATTTCTAAAAAAATGTATCACTAGCCACTTTAAACAATGCCACTTCATATAATGTTTACATACCCTACATTACTCATCTCATATGTATATACTGTACTCGATACCATCTACTGTATCTTGCCTATGCCGTTCTGTACCATCACTCATTCATATATCTTTATGTACATATTATTTATCCCTTTACACGTGTGTGTATAAGGTAGTAGTTGTGGAATTTTTAGCCAGATTACTCGTTGGTTATTACTGCATTGTCGGAACTAGAAGCACAAGCATTTCGCTACACTCGCATTAACATCTGCTAACCATGTGTATGTGACAAATAAATTTTTATTTGAGTTGATGTGATTTTCTGCACGAATGCATTGTCATTCACACACTGTGTTACATTTATTTTGTCTTCGTATGCTTCCATAAAAACATTTTTTTTTTACTTTTCCTTGACAGAATAATTATTCTCAGACAATTTCTGGGGGTCTCTTTTCCCAAAGTTGTTGACTTGTTGTGCTTGCAAGTTAGCTAGCAGCAGTTCTCAGCTGTTAGTAGTTTCTTACTGACAATAAAAGTTTCTTACTGGCAATGCCATCATTTTTTTTGTCATTACAGAATTACTTAATGTAACAAATCAAACATTAAACCTCAAACAATTCATGTTAACCTCATAAACAATTCATTTAGACACAGCGTTTATTTGAAACAGGGGTTTATTTCCCAAAATGTGTGCTGTTGCCTGGCTATTAAAAGGGACAGGCGGCTATTTGAAATTTAGCGTTTAATTTCAGTTTTACGGTATGCTTCTTTCAAATACTCTTTTTTGATTGCCATCGCATGGAAAGGGAAAAACATGTTCTTTCATATTTCTACATGTGTGTGTGTGTGTGTGAGAGAGAGAGAGTGTGAGTGTTTTTCTAAGAAAACAGTCACCATCAGATTCCACTGAACACTGTGAATCGAGATCCTGGAGGTTCTATAAGGTTCACACACACACACGGGAGGCCCAGACACACACACACACACACACGTCTTGTGACACCACCGAGAGACTAGGGCAAGAATGAAGGGAGAAAAAAAGTCTGTGTGTCCAAGCGGAGGGGGGGGGGAGAGAATGCTCCATTCATTGTGTTCCTCTGGGAATACCTTCCCTCCACCAAACACAAAGCACAGGCCTTCTCCTAGAGGAGAGGGATGAATGGACTGGCCTACTCTCCCCCAGCCCTAAGAAAACATAGAGCCCCCTTCCCCAACTACCCACCAGACACACACATACTCAGACACAAGCGCATGCACAGATGCATTTAGGCACACACAAGTGCGCACACGGTATTAAAGGTCCTACTGTGTAAAGACTGGGGTGTGGTGGGCACAGTAAAGGCTATGGATGAGAGAGAGAAAGAGAGAGGGTGGGGCAGAGAGAGAGGGGGACAGAGAGAGAGAGAGAGAGAGAGGGACAGAGAGAGAGAGAGAGAGACACAGAGAGAGACAGAGAGAGACAGAGAGAGAGAGGGACAGAAAGAGCAAAAGAGAGAGAGAGAGAGGGGGGTGCCAGAGAGAGAGAGAGACTGACAGAGAGACAGACAGAGAGAGAGAGACAGAGAGAGACAGAGAGAGAGAGAGAGAGAGAGAGAGGGACAGAAAGAGCAAAAGAGAGAGAGAGAGAGAGACAGAGAGAGAGACAGAGAGAGAGAAATGAAGAGAAAGAAAGAGGGATAGTGGGAGAAATAGAGAGATTCCTGTCCGTTCGCATTTTATTTCTGTGGCTAGTTTAGCTTGGTAGGCAGAGCTACAGTTTGTATGCTTTCAAACCACAGATTATCATCATATTTTAAATCATAATACACTAAGCCAGTGTTTCCCAATCCTGGTCCTGGGGACCCAAAGGGGCACGCATTTTAGTATTTGACCTAGCACTAACACACCTGATTTACATATCCTCTGTCACTGTGTCCATTGACAGCAGCATTAGCTCTAGACAAATCCCTTACAAGCCAATTACCATAATGGTTCACACCATTCTTGTCATTTTCCATAGTTGCTGAATTTGTTTCAACATTGCAGTTGGCCCAACAACTTTACGAGCCACTGTGTCCAGTACTGGTTGCTGAGGTGGCATCTATTGGTCATTTGTGTGCACTATTAGGTCTTAATGTGGCTTTAGTGGACTAACAGCACAGACTTCACATCACGGCAGCAATTCTTATACTGGCTATTGACAAGAGAGCTCACTTCATTTTACACCTGATTGTTAAGGAGCGACGACATTACCTACTGGGTAGAATGGACAAGGTCAGGTTTAAGGGCGAAAGAGAATAAAACTATTCTACATATGAGGAAATAAAATAGAAAATACAAGGTGAAGATGAAAACATTTGAAAAGACTGATGAGCGACAAGAGACAAGAGAGAAGAGAGAAGAGAGAAGAGAGGGTCTGGATGTTAGAATAGGGAGGCGAGGAATAAAACAATAAGCTAATTCAAATACATCAAGAATGGGAACAAAAAGAGATGAGAAAAAGCAACGCGAAGGGAAGAGGAGGAGCAGATAAACATCTTCCAAGAGGAGGAGAAGAACAGGGGAGGGATGAGGAGTACACAAAAAAAGTGAGCAAAAATGTAAGCAAGAGGAGGTAGGTGAAGAACAGAGAAAGGACAGAATGAAGCGATGAAAAGAGGAGTGTGAGTTTGAGGTCATTAATTAGTCTGGTTAGTTTTGCCCAGCCTCTGGGGTTTGGGCCTGCATTTGTGACCCTGAGGAAATGTGTGTGTGTGGCTTGAGTGTGCAACCGGGAGGCTGTCGGAAGCTTTCTTTTAACCCTTGGAAGTTCCCTACTGTTTCTACAGAACATTTAAAACCACATGACAGGAAACCGGTGTCACTTTGAACTGGGCACTCCCTCACAATAAAACACAAGACTGACAAACACTCATTACACCCAGAGAAAGAAAAACAACATATTCTACGTAAACGCTTGTACATTTGGATTCATAAAAAGGGAAAAGTTTGGTCATTTCCATTCATCCAAATTGCTATGAATGAAGGACTTACAGTAAATGTCTCTAATCATCTTTCATCTGTTTAACAAGTTACTTCTGGGAAGTAAAGATCTGAACGGGGGTACAGAATTTAACACAGGATCATGCTGATGTCATCTGGATGGCCCCAAGGTACAGTACAGGCCAGGACTGAATCCCAAATGGCACCCTATTTCCTATGGAGTGCACTACGTTTTCTTTCTTTCTCCAAAGTAGTGCAAAATGTAGGGAATAGTGTGCCATTTGGGATACAGCCCAGGGTATGAACCCCAAACAGTAGCCCTTGGTCAGTCCCTTAAAACATTGGGCCCTAGAATAAGTAGGTCTGGAGGTGATAAATGGTAGCAGACTGGCTGTTCTTGTGGTGCTGCGCTGCCAGTGTGTTTAACCCTTTACACTGGTGGAAATGGAGCTAAAGCGTTTATAATTTACTGTACTTTTCACCACTTTGGTTGATAATACAATCTGAAAATACTCTGGATACATTCAGTAACATAATAATAAAATTCACTGATATTTTGGAAAACAGGAAAGTAACTATTACAACGGTTTGAGTGTGAGGTTTAACTGGTGTCTCTTCTGCACAACATCTAGTAAAGTAATTTCAATGCACTTTTATGACTCAAGGAAAGATCCAACTGTAAGGTGCTTTTTTTGAGCTCTTCCTAGCTTTGCCATCGAGGAACCGAAGCAAGTACAATTGTAGGGTTTTTGTTTGGAACACAGTCCATTCAAGTGTGTGTTACTCAGTTAATTATCTTCAAAATAAGACACACATTGTGTTCAGGACAACCCAGAGTATAACACGTGCCATCTTGTAACTGTACATCAACATAGTGATCATAAACGTTCATACTGTAAATGGCTTGAGTTCTCTCTTGTTTGCTTGTATTACATCAAAGTGGTATTTATTATAATCCTCAATGTGATTTGGACACAGAGGAACAAGAAGCTCTCAATGCAGCCCCGTCGATGTGGATGGGGGCGTGCTCGCACAGTTTCTCCGGCACCACACTGCCAGTTCTCTAACAGTTCTCTGACCTCCTCCCTGTAGGCTGTCTCATTGACGCTGGTGATCAGGCCTACCACCGTCGTGTCATCAGCAAACGTGATGATGGTGTTGGAGTCTTGCGTGTCCACGCAGTCGTGGGTGAACAGGAAGTACAGGAGGGGACTAAACACACACCCCTGTTGGGCTCCCATGTTGAGGGTCAGTGTGGCGGAGGTGATGTTGCCTACCCTCGCCACCTGGGGGTGGCCCGTCAGGAAGTCCAGGATCAAGTTACATAGGGAGGTGTTCAGTCCCAGGGTCCTAAGCTATGTGACAAACTTGGAGGGGACAATGATGTTAAAAGCTGAGCTGTAGTCAATGAAAAGCATTCTCATATAGGAATTCCTCTTATCTAGGCGGGTGAGGGCAGTGTGGAGAGCAATTGAGATTGCATTGTCTATGGATCTGTTGGGGCGGTATGCACACTGGAGTGGGTGCAGGGTGTCTGGGATGATGGAGTTGATGTGTGCTCAATGGCATGTTGTTCAATGCTATCTAAGTTTACATAGCTCTTTCAAATGACTTAGCATGTTTAAGAGCATTAGCAATGCATTGAGAGGCACTGTATGACACACCTGGTTGAAAATACTATTTGAAACTATTTCAAATACTTAATCTGTGCTCGATTGAGCTTGCCTGTAACAATAGAGGAAATAGAGTCTGGAAGTCTGAAAGGTGTAAAACTCCGCCCACCTGCCACTCCAGGGAGGAAACGCTGAAAGTATTTCAAATAGTATTTGAACCCAGGTCTGCTGTATGCCGATTGTGTTTGCACTTCTGCTGCAGACGTGCCAACACCAAACTTCTCTCAACAACATTAAAACACACCGTAAGGCAGTGTGATCATAGAGAGTAGTATTTTTACTGTCTCACACACACACACACACACACACCCTCCCTCCCCCTGAGGCCCAGTCCTAATGAACTCAGATCTGTGGTTTATTAAAAGCAGAGGGGGGCATTGTAAAAGAAAGCCTTGTTAAAAGCACAACACCTCCAGAGAACAAGGGGCCCTTGCTCACTGCCTCCCCCAGCCACAGTGAGCCTGT
This sequence comes from Oncorhynchus masou masou, assembly GCF_036934945.1. NCBI lineage: Eukaryota > Metazoa > Chordata > Actinopteri > Salmoniformes > Salmonidae > Oncorhynchus > Oncorhynchus masou. The sequence continues at coordinate 65,332,111 of NC_088226.1, read as the reverse complement.
GCCTGAATCTCTGGGTCAGTGTCTTTACAACCAGGCAGAACCAGTGGTGAAGACGGATCAGTTGGAAAAGTTAGTTTTGTGAAAAGGGAGAATGAGAGAAAACTCTGCAGCAGTTTACGATAGAAGGAATGAGAATGAAAGAGACAAGCGGGGGATATTCTTAGGTGAGTGTGAAAGAGTGTGAGAAATGGAGTGGCAGCAAGTACTGTAGCAAGAGGCAAATAGATGAACAGTATGATTGAGAGAACGAGAGGAGAAAACATGTGGAGAAAGGAAGGAGACGGGGTTGATAAATAGAAGAGGTAATAGAGAGAAGCTGATAGTAGGGATTCAATAGTCTATTGATCAAGACATGATCAATGACCCAGCAAATGAAGCCCCTATAAACAGGTCAATTACAGGGATTAGTGTGTGTGTGTGTGTGTGTGTGTGTGTGTGGACATTTGTGAGTGCTTTCTTGATCACCGACGATGATGGGACAGACTATAGGGAAGAGATCCGTGACCTGGCAGTGTGATGTCAGGACATCAACCTCTCCCTCAACATCAGTGACACAAAGGAGCTGATCACGGACTACAGGAAACTGAGAGCCGAGCCCACCCCCATTCACATCGCTGGGGCTATAGTGGAGCGGGTCGAGAGCTTCAAGTTCTTCAGTGTCCACATCACTAAGGAATTAACTAAGGAGTGTTCGCCATGAGAGTGGAATGTTGTGAGTTCCATCTCTGGCCGAGACATACCAAAAACTATAAAAATGGGACCAGGCACTCAGCATTAAGGAGATAGATTGGAGGTAAGGCTGCCTCACACTACAGAAACAGGAGATAGGCTCCTCCTCCATTCCGGCTCACACAAGGCAAGGCCACTTATACACCAACACAGTTGCGATGTAGGCACGTCAATGCCTCTTTCCCCTCAAGATGCTGAAAAGATTTGGCATGGTCCCTCAGACCCTTAAAAACCTATATAGTTGCACCATTGAGAGCATCTAGACTGGCTGTTTCAGCGCTTGGTATGGCAACTGCTTGGCATCTGACCCCAAGGCGCTACAGAGGGTAGTGCATGAGGCCCAGTACATCACTGGGGCCAAGCTCCCTGCCATCCAAGACTTCTATACCAGGTGGTGTCAGAGGAAGGCCCTAAAATTGTCAAAGACTCCAGCCACCCAAATCATAGACTGTTCTCTCTGCTACTGCACAGCAAGTGGCACCGATGCACCAAGTCCGGAACCAACAACACCCTGAACAGCTTCTTCCCCCAAGACATAAGACTGCTAAATGGACAGCTAAATAGCTAACCAAATAGCTATCAGGACTATCTGCATTGTCCCTTTTTGCACTAACTCTTTTGACTCATCACATACGCTGCTGCTACTATTTATTATCTATCCTGTTGCCTAGTCACTTTACCCCTACCTACATGTACATATCTACCTCAATTACCTCGTACCCCTGCACATTGACTCTGTACTGGTACCCTGTGAATATTGGCCAAGTATTCGTTTCGTTTCGTTATTTATTCCTCGTGTTATTTTTTTTCTATTATTTAAAAAAAATGTCTCTCTGCATTGTTGGGATGTCCCTTAAGTAAGCATTTCACTGTTCGTCTACACCGGTTGTTTACGAAGCATGTGACAAATACAATTAGATTTGATTGATACACGTGTGTGTGTATGAACACATGACTAAGATAAGAGAGAATGAATAGGTACAATGAACAGTCAACACTGACCTGTATCTGCTGCTATAGAACGTTAGTCAGCACTGACCTGTATCTGCTGCTATAGAACGTTAGTCAACACTGACCTGTATCTGCTGCTGTAGAACGTTAGTCAACACTGACCTGTATCTGCTGCTGTAGAACGTTAGTCAATACTGACCTGTATCTGCTGCTATAGAACGTTAGTCAACACTGACCTGTATCTGCTGCTGTAGAACGTTAGTCAACACTGACCTGTATCTGCTGCTGTAGAACGTTAGTCAACACTGACCTGTATCTGCTGCTGTAGAACGTTAGTCAACACTGACCTGTATCTGCTGCTGTAGAACGTTAGTCAGCACTGACCTGTATCTGCTGCTGTAGAACGTTAGTCAACACTGACCTGTATCTGCTGCTGTAGAACGTTAGTCAACACTGACCTGTATCTGCTGCTGTAGAACGTTAGTCAGCACTGACCTGTATCTGCTGCTGTAGAACGTTAGTCAACACTGACCTGTATCTGCTGCTGTAGAACGTTAGTCAACACTGACCTGTATCTGCTGCTGTAGAACGTTAGTCAGCACTGACCTGTATCTGCTGCTGTAGAACGTTAGTCAACACTGACCTGTATCTGCTGCTGTAGAACGTTAGTCAACACTGACCTGTATCTGCTGCTGTAGAACGTTAGTCAACACTGACCTGTATCTGCTGCTGTAGAACGTTAGTCAGCACTGACCTGTATCTGCTGCTGTAGAACGTTAGTCAACACTGACCTGTATCTGCTGCTGTAGAACGTTAGTCAACACTGACCTGTATCTGCTGCTGTAGAACGTTGATCTTGTGCTGCTGCTGCATGAGCTGCTGCTGTTGCCTCGCAATCTGAGAGGGCAGGAGTGAGAAAAGAATGAGACATGAATGAGAAAAGGAGATGTGAGATGTTGAGGAGACACAGACAAACCACAGAACAAGGGGAATGCCATGCAAACATTCTTTAAAGTTTGAGTTTTGAGTTTGAACACAGCAAGCGAAGGATACAAGACCGACAGAACAGAGTGAGAAAAGAATGAGACAAAAACAAGACATTATAAAACAAGAGAACGACTAAAGACAAGATGACGTGAAAGAATGGAGAACAAATAGATGATATGAAAGAAGGGAATTTGAGCTTAAACAAATATTAATTTTTCACATTTAAGGTGATAGAACAGAGAGAGCAGCAACAGGAGGGAAAAGAGAAAATCAGGGGAAAGGGCTGAGTCAAAAACGAGACAAAGATGTATATATTGGGAGACGAGAGTGAACCTAGTGGATTATGTAACACTGGCAGTAGCACGTGTTCAAGAGACGCTATCGACAGTGAGATTGACATGTTTACGGCTGACTGGCACAAGCCTGACTCCCCCTCGGCTACCTGTCATCAGGGACAATGACTGACAGCTAGAATTGCCCAACCACACAAGGTGGAGTGTTTACTCCAGCTACTCAGTGAGAAAAAAATAGAATACAAACTGCTGGCCCATTGTTTATATTTATTGTGATGTATTTAATTACAGGCTGTTCATTGCGGGACGTCACCCACCCAAACATGTGTCAGGATTAATTTAGGCATGCCTTCTCAGTGGCGTCAATATAGGTCATTATTCCATCATGTCTGAACAGCTAGATAGCAGGCTAATATTGGAATGTGTCCGTCTATTGCTCACTTTTCTTTTGTGATGTGATGGAATGTGTTGTCTCATAATAGGGTGATGGGAATAAAGAACTTGTCCAAACATAATTTGTCAACACACATGTTCAGACTCGACTCATTGTACGCACGCACGCACGCACGCACGCACACACACACACACACACACACACACACACACACACACACACACACACACACACACACACACCTGGTCCTGCTGCTGGCGGGCCAGCTCCATTTGCTGCCTCTGTTTCTCCATCTGTGACGCAGCCATCTTCTTCTGCTCGTCGTGGGCCGCCAGAAGCTGCTCCCGCAGGCTGATAAGCTGGCCGATCATGGTGGACAGCTGCCGCTCCTTCTCCTCCAAACTCTCTGGGGTACCTGACGGAGAGAAAAAAGTGAGAGCGAGAGAGAGAGTGGGGGGAGAAGGAGGGAGGGAGGGGAAAGAGAGAGAGAGAGTGGGGAGGAGAAAGAGAGGGGGGAGGATGGAGAGAGAGAGAGAGAGAAGGGGGGAGAAAGCGAAAGGGGGAGGATGGAGAGAGAGAGCGAGAGAGGTGATGGAGAGAAAGAGGGGATGGGACAGAAGAAAGGAGGGTGAGAAAGAGAGGGCAGTGGAGAAACAGAAAAAGAGAGGGGTGAAACAGAAAGAGATAGAGGGGAGAAACAGAGAGAGAGAGAGAGAGAGAGAGCGAGAGAGAGGAGAAACAGAGAGAGAGAGGAGAAACAGAGAGAGAGAGAGAGGGAGAGAGAGAGAGAGGAGAAACAGAGAGAGAGAGAGAGAGAGAGAGAGAGAGAGAGAGAGGAGAAACAGAGGGAAGGGGATAGAGTGAGGAGAAACAGAGAGAGAGAGAGAGAGAGATGAAACAGAGGGATGGGGGATAGAGTGAGGAGAAACAGGGAGAGAGAGAGAGGAGAAACGGAGGGATGGGGGATAGAGTGAGGAGAAATAGAGAGAGAGAGGAGAAACAGAGAGAGAGAGAGAGAGAGAGGAGAAACAGAGAGAGAGAGAGAGAGAGAGAGAGAGGAGAAACAGAGGGATGGGGGATAGAGTGAGGAGAAACAGAGAGAGAGAGGAGAAACGGAGGGATGGGGGATAGAGTGAGGAGAAAGAAATAAAGAGAGAAAGTAGTATGAAAGAGAGAGGGGGGAGGAGAAAGAGCAAGAGTGAGAAAACATACATCTATGACTCACCTCACATAAGTGAGATATGAATGTATACATTATCATTTTCTATCTGCTATATTCCATTCAAGGTCTCCCTTCTCTGAACTGTGTCACTTTTGTTGCCGAGACGTCTCCTTCCTACAGTTGGTATAGAAAAGGGTGGACTGTATCATAGACTAGGTAAAAGAGTGATATTAGTGCATCTGTAGGGATGCATCCAAAATGACACCTTATTCCCCACGTAGTGCACTACTTTCGACCAGGGCCCATAGGGCTCTGGACAATTATAGTGCACTATATAAGTTACAGGATGCCATGTGGCATGCATCCAGATCTGGTTAACAATGGTTCACTTTTCCATTCCATTGATCCATTCTCCACTGCATGTACAGAGTAATACATTTCCCATTATACTGTACATTATAAATATATGTTATTGAATTAAAGAAGAATACTTTATGAATCCATACAAGACAGATATTTTCTTCAAGGGCACAACAGCAGCAGATCTTTCTATGATTTGTAACTAGCAACCCTCTTATAGTTGACTCAAAACTTCTCAGATTCTTTCCACCCGGTCCTGGAATCAAACCAGCAACCTTTCAGTAGCAACCCTGCCCCTCTAACCTAGGCTAACTGCCGCTCAAATTGCAGATGGTCAAATACATTAGACATTATCCAATGTTCACCGGAATTGCGGTGTGCTTGTTAGGCATTCGGGAATCAACGATGTCTCTCTCACACGTTTTCAGTGGGAAGTGTTGGCAAAAAAGGTTTCCATACTGTAGCTTTCAGTAGCTTTCAGTAGCTTTATCCAGATGGATTCTTGTAACTAAGAGAACAGTGTATCTACAATAAGTGCAAGAGTGGAATACACTTGAAGACTCTCTGTTCCATCTATTGACTATGATGGTCCAAAGTAGTGCACTATGAAGTGGATATGGGGCCATTTGGGATACCACCTTTATGAAACTCTTGCTGTAACGATAAAAGCCTGAGGATGGATGAAGCCCAGGGGAAATTGACATCATCCTCTACCTTCCTTCTTCTATAAGTGCAAAGAGTAATAGAGTAATAGAGTAATAGAGTAATAGAGTATTAGAGTATTAGAGTAATAGAGTAATAGAGTAATAGAGTAATAGAGTAATAGCGTAATAGAGTAATAGAGTAATAGAGTAATAGAGTAATAGAGTAATAGAGTAATAGAGTAATAGCGTAATAGCGTAATAGAGTAATAGAGTAATAGAGTAATAGAGTAATAGCGTAATAGAGTAATAGAGTAATAGAGTAATAGAGTAATAGAGTAATAGAGTAATAGCGTAATAGAGTAATAGAGTAATAGAGTAATAGCGTAATAGAGTAATAGAGTAATAGAGTAATAGAGTAATAGAGTAATAGCGTAATAGAGTAATAGAGTAATAGAGTAATAGAGTAATAGAGTAATAGAGTAATAGCGTAATAGCGTAATAGAGTAATAGAGTAATAGAGTAATAGAGTAATAGCGTAATAGAGTAATAGAGTAATAGAGTAATAGAGTAATAGAGTAATAGAGTAATAGCGTAATAGCGTAATAGAGTAATAGAGTAATAGAGTAATAGAGTAATAGCGTAATAGAGTAATAGAGTAATAGAGTAATAGAGTAATAGCGTCGGAGGGAATGGTGGCCATTTTACGGGCATGTATATTTTTCTTAGACTATCGTAACTTTTTTGTTTCCGCCATCATTTCCTATGACTGAAAAGAGCTTCTGGACATCAGAACAGCTATCACTAACCTCCATTTGGACAAGGAGTCAGAGGCGAAAGACACATTGATAATCGCGGACCAGGCCCAAATCACGAGACTCGAATGAGGAGATGGCGCTATAGCGACTGGCGTGCGGGATACCTGACGAGACTACGTCGAATAGTGAATAAATGGCCTCTAACCCCCGTGCTATTGGTGAACGTGCAATCATAGGAGAACAACCTGGATGAGCTCCGTTCGAGACTATCCTGTCAACGTGATCTGAAGAACTAATATTCAATGTTTCTCTGAGTCGTGGTTGAACAAGGACATGGTAAATAGAAATCTAGATGTTTTTTTTTTTCAATTCATCGGCAGGACAGAACGGCTGCGTCGGGGAAGCTTAGAGGAGGGGTTGTGTGTCTCTTTGTTAACAATACCAGTGATGCACTCAATTCGGAAATGGTCCGATGAAGTGGATGTTAAGCTCCAGGACAGTTTCACAGACTGGAATATGTTCAGGGATTCTTATGATGGCACTGAGGCCTTTACCACATTTTTCACCGGCTTCATTAAGTGCATTGACGACGTTGTCCCCACAGTGACGTACGCCCATATCCCAACCAGAAGCCATGGATTACAAATGACATCCACACTGAGCTAAAGGCTAGAACTGCCATAACCCGGACGCTTATAAGAAATCCTGTTATGCCCTCCAACGAACTATCAGACAGGCAAAGTGTAACTACAGGACCAAGATCAACTACACTGGCTCTGACGCTCGTCGGATGTGCGAGGGTTTGCAAACTATCGCAGATTACAAAGGGAAACCCAGCTGCGAGCTGTCCAGGGATGAGAGCCCACCAAAAAATCTAAATACCTTCTATGCGTGCTTCTAGGCTAGAAACACTGAACTATATATGAGAGCACCAGCTGTTCCAGAAGACTATGTGATCATGCTCTCCGTAGCTGATATGTAACCTTTAAACAGGTTAACATACAAGGCAGCAGGGCCAGACGGACTACCAGGACGATTACTCAGAGCATCCGCTGACCAGCTGGCAAGTGTCTTCACTGTAATACCTACATGTTTCAAGCAGACCACCATAGTCCCCGTGCTCAAGCACGCCAAGGTAACGTGTCTAAATGGCTATCGCCCCGTAGCCCGTTCTGTCCGTTCTGTTGCAGTCCGTTCTGTAGCCATGAATAACTTTGAAAGGCTGGTCAGGGCTCACATCAACACCATCATCCCAGACACCCTGGACCCACTCCAATTCACATACCATCCTAACAGATCTACAGATGATGTAATCTCTATTGCACTCCACACTGCCCTTTCCCACCTGGACAAAAGGAACACCTACGTGAGAATGTTGTTCATTGACTACAGCTCAGTGTTCAATACCATTGTGCCCTCCAAGCTCATCACTAAGCTAAGGACTCTGGGAATAAACACCTCCGTCTGAACTGGATCCTGGACTTCCTGACGGGCCACCCCCAGGTAGTGTGGTTCGGCGACAACACATCCATCATGCTGACCCTAAACACGGGGGCCCCTCAGGAGTGAATGCGTAATCCCCTCCTGTACTCACTGTTCACCTACAACTGCATACCCATGCACGACTCCAACACCATCATTACATTTGCAGACAACACAAAGGTTATTAGCTCCATCACCGGCAACAATGAGACATCCTACAGCCTACAGAAAACGGAGGGCCGAGCATGCCCCCATCCACATCGATGAGCTGGAACGGGTCGAGAGCTTCAAGTTTATCGGTGTTCATATCACTAAGGAACTATCATGGTCCACACATATCAACACAGTGGTGAAGAGGGCACAGCAATGGCTCTTCCCCCTCAGGAGGTTGAAAAGATTTGGCATGGGCCCTTAGATCATCAAAATGTTCTACAGCTGCACCATTGAGAGCATCTTGACTGGCTGCATCACCGCTTGGTATGGCAACTGCTTGAACAGGTTATTTTATGATAGTGGTTGTATTAATTTGGGATCTATCGCATCCCACAACTGTCCCAGACTAAGTTTGGAAAAATTACTATCTTACAGAATAGGTCAACTTTTGTACTATGGGGAATAGTAGATTGATATAGGCTAGTCCTTTGGCTGTTCGTTAGGCCTACTCATCTTTTTGGCTGACAAAAAGTAAATGTGGACAGTTCCTCCAATATCTTCAATATGCGCCTCGGAATAGAATAAGGACGCGTGCAGTTGCATCCCCGATGTGTCCGTCTTCACTTGTAGCCTGTGAGAAAGACCCGAGCACGTGACGGAGAGCCATGTGAGTGAGAGGTGGGTGCTTCTGCATGCAGCCGGGAGAAGGGAATTGTAATTATTATAGTCAGCCCAAGGGCACAACGACCACTAGCCTCAAAAGACATGGATTTTTTTTAAGGGGCATTACGGCCACACAAAGTGGTTGCAGCCAGGAAATTGTGAAATTGTGAACTAAAGACTGATGAAGTGTGTAAAGCATGTGGAAAAAAACAAAAAACAAAGCAGAGCTCACGCCTTTCATGAGACTTTTTTCAAATCAGAGTCGCATCATCTAGCTTTAGAATGTATTAAAAATCTAAACATATGCATTACAACTAAAGTTACATAAATAACTCTAAATTAAGCATAATAGAAGTACCTTATTCTTTGTTAGCCGCTCAACACAAAATAGCCACATGAGCGCACTCCCTCAAATCGATTGGAGAAAATATCCTTTCTATTTCATTCAGCTATGTTCAATTGTATTCTTCATACTATAAAGTAATATAAAATAATGCCACAGAATTGTACACAAATCTTGTCTGCTAAGTTAACTAGTGTAGCCCACAGCCATAATGCAAAGCTAGATCAGGGCCTTACAAGGACAACTCAGAGTATGCTACTCTGTTCTTCTGAAATAGACTACATTTTCTTCACATCATATTTATTTAGACCAGTTTAAACTGGTCACGGCCGGTTGTGGCACAGCCCGGGAACAAACCCGAATCTGTATTAATGCCTCTAGCACTGCTTATGATGCAGTACCTTAGACCGATTCGTGTGAGGCCCTAAAAGTGTTAATTAACGGTCAATTACCGTGAGACCTGCGGTTATTTGCTTGACAACCACCAGCTGACATGACCACCACAGCCCTAGGTCCGACCCGGTACTAGATGGGTGTACCTAATAAACTGTCCCCTCACTGTATGTAGACCACCTTCGATAGATGATAGATAGTCAATGAAACTCAACTGCTTCTGTATATTATGCTGGTTCCTTCCCTAAACCTTTATCAGTAAAAATAATAAAAAACGGCACAGATTCAAACCCAAGACTGGTACACTAACGTTACCGAACACTCTATTACACAGGTTTTCTCAGGAAAGATCTGGGAGAATATTGTAAGATTCGTCAAGACTAAACTGTGAATGAACAAATATGTTGATGGTGTTGCGTGTGATTCACAGCAAAACAGTCCTATATCTATCCATCTATCTCTCTCAGTGGTTAGTCCCAGTTCCATGTCGAGCATTAAGACGTGTCGGCCGTTTGAATTGAATCACAGTGTTTTGGAGTGAGGACACAGCTGGTGGAACAGAGTGCTCTGTGTGTAAGAGAGAGTGAGTGAGAAAGGGAGAGAGAGATTGAGAGAGAGAGAGAGAGAGAGAGAGAGAGACGAAGAGTCGGAGAGCGAGACAAAAAGAGAGACGTAGAGAAAATGAATACGAGAGAGAGAGAGAGAGAGAGAGAGACAGCTCCAGCTGCTTAAGTATGAGAGTTGAAGTGAGGAGGCTCAATGTCAATCCTGTTCCAATTTGTGTTTCTGTGTATTTTTTACGTTATCTGCAGAGGAAATGCTGCCCTTTCTAAGTGGGCAATCTAAATGGCACTTTCAGAGCCACTAAGAAGGAGCAGATTGATGAGGAATGAGAGGGTTGGATTCAGAAAGCTCATCAAGGGTGAATCCCAAATGGCACCCTATTCTCTATATAGTGCACTACTTTTGTCCAGGACCTATTGGGCTCTGTTCATAAGTAGTGCACAATGTAGGGAATATGGTGCCATTTGGGACGTAGTCATAATGTTATCTCCCTCAATCGAACTTTCATCCTAGCGGCTAGAGTGTTGGGGCAGTAACCAAAAAAATCTGTCGATGTGGCCTTGAGCAAGGTACATAACCCTACTTTGCTCCAGGGGCGCCATACTACCATGACTGACCCTGTAAAACAACACATTTCACTGCATCTATTCTAAACAGTCTTTTTTCTTTTCTTTTTTTACAATGCCAGGAGGATTTCCTTTTCAACCAGAGCAAATTATGTATGAAACATGTTGCGTAAGATGTTTTTAGATTCTTGGATGATTTTGCAGCAGGATATCAGTTATTAATGATCTTTTTTATTGTTTTATCACATATAATAAGCCTGTGCCCGTGTTACTCAGACACTGAGGAGGACTGAAGTATGGTGAAATTAACAGGGAAATGTTTCAAATCAAATAATTCCCATCCAGTGTGTGTATGTGTGTGTCAGTAGAGGCTGGTGGGAGGAGCTATAGGAGGACGAGCTCATTGTAATGGCTGGAATGGAATAAATGGAACGGTATCAAACATTTGGTTTCCACATGTTTGATACCGTTCCATTGAATCCATTCCAGCCATTACAATGAGCTTGTCCTCCTATAGCTCCTCCCACCAGCCTCCACTGGGGTGTGGGTGTGCGTTCGTGCGTGCGTGCCCATGGTTGGTATGGGTAGGAGGTAAAGACAGTCATCTCTGAAAGTCAGCTTTCATACAATATACAGCCTCACAGCCAATCCTAAAAGCATGTATAGAACTGTATAGATGTTAACCACACTAAATCACTTGTTGATTCATCATTCAACAAGCTGTAGGTCTTAGTGCATTTAAGCCTCTTAGTTTGCATGCTAATGAAGCAGTAGACCTAAGCAGTAGACTAACGGATGAGGCTTTTTCTCTCTCTCTCTCTCTCTCTCTCTCTCTCTCTCTCTCTCTCTCTCTCTCTCTCTCTCTCTCTCTCTCTCTCTCTCTCTCTCTCTCTCTCTCTCTCTCTCTCTCTCACTCTCTCTCTCTCTCTCTCTCTGTGTGTGTGTGTGTGTGTGTGTGTGTGTGTGTGTGTGTGTGTGTGTGTGTGTGTGTGTGTGTGTGTGTGTGTGTGTGTGTGTGTGTGTGTGTGTGTGTGTGTGTGTGTGTGTGTGTGTGTAAAAGCATAATTGATGTGATATTCAAGTGTTCAACCCCTAAACTAGATCCAGCTAAAACATGTCTGTGAGTGATTCTATGTAACCGTCCTCCACCTGTGTCTATTCACAAGCTAGTCCCAATGGGAGTTTGAATTGAATACAACACACTGAAATCAGTTAGCTTTCCTAACTACAAATTCGGATTTGCTTACTTTGCACATAAGAGCATTTACCCCACCGCATGTATAGTTTTGTCAAAGTTACTGCTGAGGAATACACACATTAGAAAGTGGAATGAGTTTTCATACATACATTCAATCAAAGTTATAATTTCAACCTGGACATGAAAAGAATGCTTACACAAGTATTCAGACCCTTTACTCAGTATTTTGTTGAAGCGCCTTTGGCAGCGATTACAGACGCTACAAGCTTGTCACACCTGTATTTGGGAAGTTTCTTCCATTCTTCTCTGTAGATCTTCTCAAGCTCTGTCAGGTTGGATGGGGAGTGTCGCTGCACAGCTATTTTCAGGTCTCTCCAGAGACGTTCAATTGTGTTCAAGTCTAGGCTCTGGCTGGGCCACTCAAGGACATTCAGAGTCTTGTCCTAAAGCCACTCCTGCGTTGTCTTGGCTGTATGCTTAGGCTCGTTGTCCTGTTGGAAGGTGAACATACACCCCAGTCTGAGATCCTGAGCACTCTGGAGCAGGTTTTCATCAAGGATCTCTCTATACTTTGCATCATTCATCTTTCCTTCGATCCTGACTGCTCTCCCAGTCTCTGCCACTGAAAAACATCCACACAGCATGATGATGCTGCCACCTCCATGCTTCACCGTAGGGATGTTGCCAGGTTTCCTCTAGACGTGACACCTGGCATTCAGGCCAAAGAGTTCTATATTGGTTTCATCAGACCAGATAATCTTGTTTCTCATGGTCTGAGAGTCCATTAGGTGCCTTTTGGAAAACTCCAAGTGGGCTGCTGTGCCTTTTACTGAGGAGTGGCTTCCGTTTGGCCACTCTACTATAAAGGCCTGATTGGTGGAGTGCTGCAGAGATGGTTGTCCTCCTGGAAGGTTCTCCCATCTCCACAGAGGAATTCTAGAGCTCTGTCAGAGTGACCATGGGGTTCTTGGTCAACTCCCTGACCAAGGCCCTTCTCCCTCGATTGCTCAGTTTGGCCAGGCGGACAGCTCTAGGAAGAGTCTTGGTAGTTCCAAACTTCTTCCATTTAAGAATGATGGAGGCCACTGCTTCTTTGGGGCCTTCGATGCTGCACAAACATTTTGCTACTCTTCCACCAGATCTGTGCCTCGACACAATCCTCTCTCAGAGCTCTACAGACAATGCATTCGACCTCATGGCTTGGTTTTTGCTCTGACATGCACTGTCAACTGTGGGACCTTATATAGACAGGTGTGTGCCTTTCCAAATCAGGTCCAATCAATTGAATTTACCACAGGTGGACGCCAATCAAGTTGTAGAAACATCTCAAGGATGATCAATGGAAACAGGATGCACCTGAGCTCAATTTCGAGTCTCATAGAAAAGGGTCTGAATACTTGTTTTAGAAATATATAAATTAGCTAACTTTTCAAATAAAATAAAAGTAGTTAACTTCATCATTATGGGGCATTATGTGTAGATTGATGAGGAAGTTTTTTATTTAATATATTCTATAATAATGCTGTAACATTAAACGAAAATGTGGAAAAAGTCAAGGGGTCTGAATACTTTCCAAATGCAGTGTTACTACAAGAGAGTGGGGGATACCCCATGAATAACGGCCATCTTTGATGCAAAGTCTCACCTTTGACCTCTCCTAGGAGCTTGCTGGCATTCAGTCTTTCCATCCTGTCTTTCCAATCTTTAGACAGAAGTCTTTCCATACAGGTCGACTCTACAGGAGGAGAGAGGAGGAGAGCAACACACAAGATAGTATCCTGGTTCTGTCAATCAAGGTACATGTTATTGGCTAAGCAGAATGCGATGGAAACCACTCCACTAAATCTCTCAATGGGTATCTTTAGATTATCTGAATATTATGTTCAGCATTCAGCTCTATGCCCCCAGTGTGTATGAGAGAGAGAGATACCGGAGACGTCAAGCAGTCAAGATGGCATTCTTCTCTTCCAGTATGGAAACCCCCCAAAGGGATTTTCTAGATAAAAAAATGGTTAAGTGGACAATGGCTCATCTGTGGGACTAGATCCTAACAAAAGGACAAGTATTCATAAGCACATGGGCATTTGAATGGCTTAATTTTTGGTTTGGGAGGTCTGCGCATAGGCTATTGTGGTCATGAGGCTCTCAAAAGGATTGAATACAACTAACTTGGAGTGTGTCCCAAATGGCACCCTATCCCCTATGTAGTGCACTACTTTTAACCAAAGTAATGCACTACCTTTAACCAAAGTAATGCACTATGTATGAGATCCAGCCCATAAGAAACAAAATGTAAATGCTTACAAAAGAGGCGAACTTCAAAACATATTTCAAATTCCAAAAGGCCTTTCCCACCCTGTGTACTCAAAACATGGAAGTCCAATTCCTAATAACAAGATGCAATTTTGCTGTCAAAATCCCCTGTAATTTGTTGATAATTTGTCTTCTCAACCTGAAAGGACGCCTAGCTTGACATATACTGTATATATTTGGTAGACTATTTACAACCAAGGGAATAGTGTCTTTCTCCCACTATGAGAGCTAAACATACAGTCTGTTAGGCCTCACATAAAACACAATTAGAGGGAGGATTTATAGACGCACTTAGGGAAAGAAAATACAACCTGTATCTCTACTCTACGTCTGTGCTTTGGCGCTGTACGAGGGAAACGTGGGTGTCTGTGTGTGTGTGGGGGGTTTATACGATTTATACCCCCCCATGCTGATGAACATCTGAAGAGAGAAGGAGGAAGAAGGGAGAGCGAGACGCAGGAGGATGGAGAGGAGAAGAGAGGAGTAAATGAGGATAGAGAGGAGAAGAGAGGAGTAAAGGAGAATGGGAGGAGTAAATGAGGATGGAGAGGAGAAGAGAGGAGTAAATGAGGATGGAGAGGAGAAGAGAGGAGTAAATGAGGATGGAGAAGAGAAGAGAGGAGTAAAGGAGGATGGAGAGGAGAAGAGAGGAGTAAAGGAGAATGGAGAGGAGAAGAGAGGAGTAAAGGAGGATGGAGAGGAGTAAAGGAGAATGGGAGGAGTAAATGAGGATGGAGAGGAGAAGAGAGGAGTAAATGAGGATGGAGAGGAGAAGAGAGGAGTAAATGAGGATGGAGAGGAGAAGAGAGGAGTACATGAGGATGGAGAGGAGAAGAGAGGAGTAAATGAGGATGAGAGGAGAAGAGAGGAGTAAATGAGGATGAGAGGAGAAGAGAGGAGTAAAGGAGGATGGGAGGAGTAAATGAGGATGGAGAGGAGAAGAGAGGAGTAAATGAGGATGGAGAGGGGAAGAGAGGAGTAAAGGATGATGAGATGTGTTTTACCCTAGATGGGTCTCTATCTCTCCCTCCTTTCTTAACCCTACAGAGTGAGGATCAAGTGATGTTTAGATTGGGGAATGGATAAAAATACCACACTGTCCACACCTTCCCAAAGTAGAGGAGCTATTCAGGTGATGAACGACTTGCGAACAAAGTCCAGAGAAGGGGAGAGAGGGAGAAGGGGAGCGAGAGGGAAAGAGGGAGAAGGGGAGAGAGAGTGAGAGAGAGGGAGAAGAGGAGAGAGGGAGAAGGGGCGAGAGGGAGAGAGATAGAAGGGGAGAGAGAGGGGGAAGGGAGAGAAGAGGACAGAGAGGGAGGGAAAATGAGAGGGGGAGAGAGAAGGGGAGAGAGAGGGAGAGGGAGAGAAGAGGAGAGGGAGGGAGAATGGGAGAGAGTGGGAGAAGGGTAGAGAGAGAGCGAGAGAGAGAGGGAGGGAGAGAAGGAGAGAAGGAGAATGGGAGAGGGGGAGAGGGAGAGGGAGAGGGAGAGGGGAGGGAGAAGGGGAGAGGGAGAGAAGGAGAGAGAAAGGGAAGGGGAGAGAGAGAGGGAGAAGGGGAGAGAGTGAGGGAGAAGGGGAGAGAGAGAGGGAGAAGGGAAAAGAGAGAGGGAGAAGGGGAGAGAGAGAGGGAGAAGGGGAGAGAGAGGGAAGGAGAGAGAGAGGGAGTAGGGGAAAATAGAATGAAGAAGGAAGAAACGGAGGGTGATGAAGAGGAAGAGAAGAAGGGAGGAGGAAGAAGAAGAGATAGGAGATGAGTGGGGGAGGAGGAAGAAAATAGGGAGGAGAAGAGGAAAAAGAGGAGGACCAGGAAGAGGAGATTGAGGCGGGAAGAAAGTCCCAAAGTGCTTCTATTTTTCTCATACACACACACACACACACACACACAGACACACAGACCCCAACACACACAGGCAGAGCTGTCATTGTAAATTTGTTGGGCCCGCCAAGTATCAGAGATTGTGCTTGGTGTAAACAGACTTTTTATCACCTGGCTGTCTCAGCGTTGTGCCAAAAGCAAGTGTTTATGGTGTTTAACAGAAAGCACAGACGTGTGATGATGTGCAGCAGGCAAGCATCAACAGTCCTGGAGGGAGGACACTGCCAGGAGCTTAGAGCCAGCCTTCACTGCCTACAGCAGCCATGAGATCACCACTTGTAGAGAGGAGAGATATCATCCTTGTCTTTCTCTTGCTCCATCTCTCACACACACACCTGGTAGCAAGCACGCAACACACAGCAAACACACACCAACAGTTGACCTAAACACTGATTTAAGGATGTGTGTGTGTGTGTGTGTGTGTGTGTGTGTGTGTGTGTGTGTGTGTGTGTGTGTGTGTGTGTGTGTGTGTGTGTGTGTGTGTGCGTGTGCGTGTGCGTGTGCGTGTGCGTGTGTGTGTGTGTGCTAAAGAATGGATCTCTCCTTTCCTCTCTGGCCTGACTCCTGGTGTTTGGGCATACAGTATGTTGAGTTGTATGCTTTCACTCTGACATAAATCCTCTGTCCAGTTGTTCTCTCTCTCCCTCTCCAACTGCACTATTGGGTACTGACCCCCTCCCACATCTAAATAAAGTATAGTGTATGTTTCTGACACCCTTCTGCAATAGAAGTGGGGCAACAGTAGCTGGAGTAGCTGGGCCAACAGTAGCTGGGGCAACAGTAGCTGGACCAACAGTAGCTGGGGCAACAGTAGCTGGGGCAACAGTAGCTGGGCCAACAGTAGCTGGGGAAACAGTAGCTGGGGCAACAGTAGCTGGGCCAACAGTAGCTGGGGAAACAGTAGCTGGGGCAACAGTAGCTGGACCAACAGTAGCTGGGGAAACAGTAGCTGGACCAACAGCAACTGGGGCAACAGTAGCTGGACCAACAGTAGCTGGACCAACAGTAGCTGGGGCAACAGTAGCTGGACCAACAGTAGCTGGACCAACAGCAACTGGGGCAACAGTAGCTGGACCAACAGTAGCTGGACCAACAGCAACTGGGGCAACAGTAGCTGGGGCAACAGTAGCTGGGGCAACAGTAGCTGGACCAACAGTAGCTGGGGCAACAGTAGCTGGACCAACAGCAACTGGGGCAACAGTAGCTGGGCCAACAGTAGCTGGGGCAACAGTAGCTGGACCAACAGTAGCTGGGGAAACAGTAGCTGGGGCAACAGTAGCTGGACCAACTGTAGCTGGACCAACAGTAGCTGGGGAAACAGTAGCTGGGGACAGCAGCTGGGGCAACAGTAGCTGGACCAACAGTAGCTGGGGCAACAGTAGCTGGACCAACAGTAGCTGGACCAACAGTAGCTGGACCAACAGCAACTGGGGCAACAGTAGCTGGGCCAACAGTAGCTGGGGCAACAGTAGCTGGACCAACAGTAGCTGGGGCAACAGTAGCTGGACCAACAGTAGCTGGGGCAACAGTAGCTGGGGCAACAGTAGCTGAGGCAACAGTAGCTGGACCAACAGTAGCTGGGGCAACAGTAGCTGGGGCAACTAGTAGCTGGGCCAACAGTAGCTGGGCCAACAGTAGCTGGACCAACAGTAGCTGGGGCAACAGTAGCTGGGGAAACAGTAGCTGGGCCAACAGTAGCTGGGCCAACAGTAGCTGGGGCAACAGTAGCTGGGGAAAACAGTAGCTGGGGCAACAGTAGCTGGGAAAAACAGTAGCTGGACCAACAGTAGCTGTCGTTGTCATTTTATTTCTCTACTCAGTCCATTTGATGTAGTAGGGGAGGAGAGTTGATTTGGCTGGTGGATCCTGACAGCTCTCTAGTTAGGTGTCAGTGCTCTAGGCATCATGCATTAACCATGGTGAGGAGAACATGTGCGAACACACACACATGAACACATGAACAAACAAACATACACAGTCGCACACACACAGTCGCACACACACACGCACACACGCACACTCGCACACACGCACACGCACACTCGCACACTCGCACACTCGCACACACGCACACACGCACACACACACACTCACACACTCACACACACTCACACACTCACTCACACACACACACACTCACACACACACTCACACACACACTCACACACACACACACACACACACTCACACACTCACTCACACACACACACACTCACACACACACTCACACACTCGCACACTCTCACACACTCACACACTCACACACTCACACACTCACACACTCACACACACACTCACACACTCACACACACACACACACACACACACACACACACACACACACACACACACACACACACACACACACACACACACTCACACACTCACACACTCACACACTCACACACACACTCACACACTCACACACTCACACACTCACACACTCACACACACACACACACGAGCGCGCGCCAGCTAGCCAGCTAGCCAAAGCTAAATGCTGTAAAACCATTAGAGGCCCAAGTCAGATGTGTGTTGTGTGTGTTAGCACGGTGTCCATTACTGAGACACTATTTTCATCTGTCAGATGACACCTGCTCTGCATCTCGCTTTTGTTGGATCTAGCGGCCATGGGCTCCAGGGTGACATTTCCCCTAGGTACAGATCTAGGATCTGCCAACCTTACCCGATCTTACCCTTAACTATTAGTGGGGTAAATGCAAAATTGACCCAAGATCAGCATCTTGGTGCAACATAATCCTGGCCACGGTTGGAGAATGCCTGCAAGCAGCTATTTTACAGAGGGTGGATGGGGGCTGGCTGAAGGGTGTTGTAGCATACTAGTCTCGCTGTACTACCTAGTCAACTGATCAACCATTGACCCGCAAGCTTCCAACTTTCTGCCTCAAATTTACCAACACGTCTCCTGCTCCACTAGGGGCAGTAAAACTGTAGACCACTTTTATTTTAGTCACAGAAATGCATACAAGGCCCTACCTCATCCTCCCTTTGGCAAATCTGACCACTATTCTCCTGCTTCTTGTTTACAAACAAAAGCTCAAACAGGAAGTACCAGTGATGTGCTCAATACGTAAGTGGTCTGACGAAGTAGATGCAAGGCTACAAGACTGCTCTGCTGGTACAGACAGGGATATGTTCTGAGATTTTGTTAGATAGCATTGAGGAGTTTACCACATCAGACACAAGCTTCATCAATAACTGCACAGATGATGTCGTCCCCACAGTGACTATACGAATGTATACAAACCAAAAAACATGGTTCACAGGCAATATCCATGCTGGGATAAAGGCTAGCAATACTGCTTTCAAGGAAAGGGACACAGAGCTTACAAGAAAGCCTGCTATGACCTCCGACGAGGCATCAAACATGCAAAAGGACCATTTTGGAGGACGGCTCCAACGCTTGCAGACTATAACGTATTACAAAAGGAAACCCAGCCGTGCCCAGCGATGCAGAAATCCCAAACGCCTATTTTTCTTTTCATTATATTTTTTAAATTCTGCATCATTGTGAAGGGCTTGTAAACAAGCAATTCAAGGTAAGTATAAACCCATTGTAATTGGTGCATTTGTCAAATACAATTATATTTTAAATTCAAAACCGTTGGATTGGTGTATGAAGGGAAGAGAAGACGCCAAGAATTTTACAGAAGGGTAAGAAGTGTAAAAGGGTAAACTTGTAGATGTATAGAGACTCGTAGAAGGGTAGAAGTGTAGAGAAGGGTAAACTTGTAGATGCATAGAGACTCGTAGAAGGGTAGAAGTGTGGAGAAGGGTCAACTTGTAGATGTATAGAGACTCGTAGAAGTGTAGAGAAGGGTAGACATGTAGATGTATAGAGACTTGTAGAAGTGTAGAGAAGGGTAGACATGTAGATGTATAGAGACTCATAGAAGGGTAGAAGTGTAGAGAAAGGTAGACATGTAGATGTATAGAGACTCGTAGAAGGGTAGAAGTGTAGAGAAGGGTAAACTTGTAGATGTATAGAGACTCGTAGAAGGGTAGAGAAGGGTAAACTTGTAGATGTACAGAGACTCGTAGAAGGGTAGAAGTGTAAAAGGGTAAACTTGTAGATGTATAGAGACTCGTAGAAGGGTAGAGAAGGGTAGACATGTAGATGTATAGAGACTCGTAGAAGGGTAGAAGTGTAAAAGGGTAAACTTGTAGATGTATAGAGACTCGTAGAAGGGTAGAGAAGGGTAGACATGTAGATGTATAGAGACTCGTAGAAGGGTAGAAGTGTAAAAGGGTAAACTTGTAGATGTATAGAGACTCGTAGAAGGGTAGAGAAGGGTAAACTTGTAGATGTATAGAGACTCGTAGAAGGGTAGAAGTGTAAAAGGGTAAACTTGTAGATGTATAGAGACTCGTAGAAGGGCTGAAGTGTAGAGAAGGTTAAACTTGTAGATGTATAGAGACTCGTAGAAGGGTAGAAGTGTAAAAGGGTAAACTTGTAGATGTATAGAGACTCGTAGAAGGGTAGAGAAGGGTAGACATGTAGATGTATAGAGACTCGTAGAAGGGTAGAAGTGTAAAAGGGTAAACTTGTAGATGTATAGAGACTCGTAGAAGGGCTGAAGAGTAGAGAAGGTTAACCTTGTAGATGTATAGAGACTCGTAGAATGGTAGAAGTGTAAAAGGGTAAACTTGTAGATGTATAGAGACTCGTAGAAGGGTAGAGAAGGGTAAACTTGTAGATGTATAGAGACTGGTAGAAGGGTAGAGAAGGGTAAACTTGTAGATGTATAGAGACTCGTTGAAGGGCTGAAGTGTAGAGAAGGTTAAACTTGTAGATGTATAGAGACTCGTAGAAGGGTAGAAGTGTAAAAGGGTAAACTTGTAGATGTATAGAGACTCGTAGAAGGGTAGAAGTGTAGAGAAGGGTCAACTTGTAGATGTATAGAGACTCGTAGAAGGGTATAAGTGTAGAGAAGGGTAAACTTGTAGATGTATAGAGACTCGTAGAAGGGTAGAACTGTAAAAGGGTAAACTTGTAGATGTATAGAGACTCGTAGAAGGGTAGAGAAGGGTAGACATGTAGATGTATAGAGACTCGTAGAAGGGTAGAGAAGGGTAGACATGTAGATGTATAGAGACTCGTAGAATGGTAGAAGGGTAGAGAAGGGTAGACATGTAGATGTATAGAGACTCGTAGAAGGGTAGAGAAGGGTAGACATGTAGATGTATAGAGACTCGTAGAATGGTAGAAGGGTAGAGAAGGGTAGACATGTAGATGTATAGAGACTCGTAGAAGGGTAAAAGTGTAAAAGGGTAAACTTGTAGATGTATAGAGACTCTTAGAAGGGTAGAAGTGTAAAAGGGTAAACTTGTAGATGTATAGAGACTCGTAGAAGGGTAGAGAAGGGTAGACATGTAGATGTATAGAGACTCGTAGAATGGTAGAAGGGTAGAGAAGGGTAGACATGTAGATGTATAGAGACTCGTAGAAGGGTAGAAGTGTAGAGAAGGGTAAACTTGTAGATGTATAGAGACTCGTAGAAGGGTAGAAGTGTAGAGAAGGGTAAATGTGTAGATGTATAGAGACTCGTAGAAGGGTATAAGTGTAGAGAAGGGTAAACTTGTAGATGTATAGAGACTCGTAGAAGGGTAGAAGTGTAAAAGGGCAAACTTGCAGATGTATAGAGACTCGTAGAAGGGTAGAAGTGTAGAGAAGGGTAAACGTGTAGATGTATAGAGACTCGTAGAAGGGTAGAAGTGTAAAAGGGTAAACTTGTAGATGTATAGAGACTCGTAGAAGGGTAGAAGTGTAGAGAAGGGTAAACGTGTAGATGTATAGAGACTTGTAGAAGGGTATAAGTGTAGAGAAGGGTAAACTTGTAGATGTATAGAGACTCGTAGAAGGGTAGAAGTGTAAAAGGGTAAACGTGCAGATGTATAGAGACTCGTAGAAGGGTAGAAGTGTAGAGAAGGGTAAACTTGTAGATGTATAGAGACTCGTAGAAGGGTAGAAGTGTAGAGAAGGGTAGACATGTAGATGTATAGAGACTTGTAGAAGGGTAGAGAAGGGTAGACATGTAGATGTATAGAGACTTGTAGAAGGGTAGAAGTGTAGAGAAGGGTCAACTTGTAGATGTATAGAGACTTGTAGAAGGGTAGAAGTGTAGAGAAGGGTAAACTTGTAAATGTATAGAGACTCGTAGAAGGGTAGAAGTGTAGAGAAGGGTAAACTTGTAGATGTATAGAGACTCGTAGAAGGGTAGAAGTGTAGAGAATGGTAACCTTGTGTAAGTGTAGAAAGGTAGAAGTGTAGAGAAGGTTAGACATGTAGATGTATAGAGACTCGTAGAAGGGTAGAAGTGTAGAGAATGGTACACTTGTAGATGTATAGAGAGTCGTAGAAGGGTAGAAGTGTAGAGAAGGGTAAACTTGTAGATGTATAGAGACTCGTAGAAGGGTAGAAGTGTAGAGAAGGGTAGAAGTGTAGGGAACAGAAGGGTAGAAGTGTAGAGAAGGGTAGAAGTGTAGGGAACAGAAGGGTAGAAGTGTAGAGAAGGGTAGAAGTGTAGAGAAGGGTAAACTTGTAGATGTATAGAGACTCGTAGAAGGGTAGAAGTGTAGAGAAGGGTAGAAGTGTAGGGAACAGAAGGGTAGAAGTGTAGAGAAGGGTAGAAGTGTAGAGAAGGGTAGAAGTGTAGGGAACAGAAGGGTAGACAGAGAGAAATGGGAAAAAATGGTTGCTGTGCTACATTGGCAGTTGCAGATAGAAACGTATAGTATAGAGCTGACATTAGTCCTTAGTCTACGTGACATAGGCATATCAGTTATAATACTGTACAGTACATTACTCTATGAATGTTCTGTAACTTTGAACCCCACTGAATGAACATCATCCTTTTCTGCGTAGACCTCAGTTAATTGTTATAGTCATGGGGTTGTGTAGTGTTGCACAATTAAGTACAAAGAAACTTAACACTAAGCTTTAAACCGTGGGTTTAGATTCACTCTCGACTTGCTTATTTCACCTGACATCTCCCAATGCAAATACAGACAGTACAATTCAAGGAAAGAGAACATCTCACCGTCATCTTTCAGAATAGATCACATCTCCGAACCCCTTCAATATGCATGCGGGTTCAAGTCCTTTAGCTTCCGTTTCCACTTTAGTTGGGACTTGAGGAAACCCTATAGAGTCTCGCCACCCCCAATGCCATGTGAGGCAGAGATACAATAGAAGTGTTGTTGTGGGAGGCCATAGGGCAACAGGGATTTGGGGTGGTGGTGGTTCAGTTCACAGGTGGTAAAAGGGTGTTGGGGTGGGTGGTTGGGTTCACAGGCGGTAGGAGAGGTGGGGGGATTCAACAACTGAGTGCAGCACAGTGTTACTGATGTAAACACGAACAAATAGGAGCCCACCAGAACAGAACAGCACAGAGAGAGAAAAGCCCACCAGAACAGAACAGCACAGAGAGAGAATAGCCCACCAGAGCAGAACAGCACAGAGAGAGAATAGTCCACCAGAACAGAACAGCACAGAGAGAGAAAAGCCCACCAGAACAGAACAGCACATAGAGAGAAAAGCCCACCAGAACAGAACAGCACAGAGAGAGAAAAGCCCACCAGAACAGAACAGCACAGAGAGAGAATAGCCCACCAGAACAGAACAGCACAGAGAGAGAATAGCCCACCAGAACAGAACAGCACAGAGAGAGAATAGCCCACCAGAACAGAACAGCACAGAGAGAGAAAAGCCCACCAGAACAGAACAGCACAGAGAGAGAATAGCCCACCAGAACAGAACAGCACAGAGAGAGAATAGCCCACCAGAACAGAACAGCACAGAGAGAGAAAAGCCCACCAGAACAGAACAGCACAGAGAGAGAATAGCCCACCAGAACAGAACAGCACAGAGAGAGAATAGCCCACCAGAACAGAACAGCACAGAGAGAGAATAGCCCACCAGAACAGAACAGCACAGAGAGAGAATAGCCCACCAGAACAGAACAGCACAGAGAGAGAAAAGCCCACCAGAACAGAACAGCACAGAGAGAGAATAGCCCACCAGAACAGAACAGCACAGAGAGAGAATAGCCCACCAGAACAGAACAGCACAGAGAGAGAATAGCCCACCAGAACAGAACAGCACAGAGAGAGAATAGCCCACCAGAACAGAACAGCACAGAGAGAGAATAGCCCACCAGAACAGAACAGCACAGAGAGAGAATAGCCGACCAGAACAGAACAGAGAGAGAATAGTCCACCAGAACAGAACAGCACAGAGAGAGAATAGTCCACCAGAACAGAACAGCACAGAGAAAGAATAGCCCACCAGCACAGAACAGCACATAGAGAGAAAAGCCCACCAGAACAGAACAGCACAGATAGAGAATAGTCCACCAGAACAGAACAGCACAGAGAGGGAATAGCCCACCAGAACAGAACAGCACAGAGAGAGAATAGCCCACCAGAACAGAAGAGCACAGGGAGAGAATAGCCCACCAGAACAGAACAGCACAGAGAGGGAATAGCCCACCAGAACAGAACAGCACAGAGAGAGAATAGCCCACCAGAACAGAACAGCACAGAGAGAGAATAGCCGACCAGAACAGCACAGAGAGGGAATAGCCCACCAGAACAGAAAAGCACAGAGAGAGAATAGCCCACCAGAACAGCACAGAGAGAAAAGCCCACAAGTACAGCACAGAGAGACAATAGCCCACCAGTACAGCACAGAGAGACAATAGCCCCCCAGAACAGAGACATTAGCCCACCAGTACAGCACAGAGAGACAATAGCCCACCAGTACAGCACAGAGAGACAATAGCCCACCAGTACAGCACAGAGAGACAATAGCCCACCAGTACAGAACAGAGAGACAATAGCCCACCAGTACAGCACAGAGAGACAATAGCCCACCAGTACAGCACAGAGAGACAATAGCCCACCAGTACAGCACAGAGAGACAATAGCCCACCAGTACAGCACAGAGAGACAATAGCCCACCAGTACAGAACAGAGAGACAATAGCCCCCCAGAACAGAGACATTAGTCCACCAGTACAGCACAGAGACACAATAGCCCACCAGTACAGAACAGAGAGAATAGACCCCAGAACAGAACAGAGGGAATATACCCCAGAACAGAACAGAGAGAATAGACCCCAGAACAGAACAGAGAGAATAGACCCCAGAACAGAACAGAGAGAATAGACCCCAGAACAGAACAGAGAGAATAGACCCCAGAACAGAACAGAGAGAATAGACCCCAGAACAGAACAGAGAGAATAGACCCCAGAACAGAACAGAGGGAATATACCCCAGAACAGAACAGAGAGAATAGACCCCAGAACAGAACAGAGAGAATAGACCCCAGAACAGAACAGAGAAAATAGACCCCAGAACAGAACAGAGAGAATAGACCCCAGAACAGAACAGAGAGAATAGACCCCAGAACAGAACAGAGAGAATAGACCCCAGAACAGAACAGAGGGAATATACCCCAGAACAGAACAGAGAGAATAGACCCCAGAACAGAACAGAGAAAATAGACCCCAGAACAGAACAGAGAGAACAGACCCCAGAACAGAACAGAGAGAATAGACCCCAGAACAGAACAGAGAGAATAGACCCCAGAACAGAACAGAGAGAATAGCCCCCAGAACAGAACAGAGAGAATAGACCCCAGAACAGAACAGAGAGAATAGACCCCAGAACAGAACAGAGAGAATAGACCCCAGAACAGAACAGAGAGAATAGACCCCAGAACAGAACAGAGAGAATAGACCCCAGAACAGAACAGAGAGAATAGACCCCAGAACAGAACAGAGAGAATAGCCCCCAGAACAGAACAGAGAGAATAGACCCCAGAACAGAACAGAGAGAATAGACCCCAGAACAGAACAGAGAGAATAGACCCCAGAACAGAACAGAGAGAATAGCCCCCAGAACAGAACAGAGAGAACAGCCCACAAGAACAGAACAGCACACAAGCAGCTGGCTTGTTCTGTAATCTGTAAGTGGATCATCAAACCCTCTCACAGCTCCTGTCACAGTCTCCTGCTTTCAAAACTACATTTGAACCACTTACATTGTGTATTTTATGCCACACACTGGGGCCTGCTACTCTTTTAAATCACGGCTACAAAATGTATTCGGTAAATAAACATTAACATTTGTTTGAAAAGAGAAAAACATGTTTGGTGTATTTGAGGGAGTTGTGATCTAGTCTAGCTGGTACTACAGGGAGGTGTGTTCATGTGTGTGGACTGAAGGGGATACCATATACTCGTTTGGCCAACTGCCAAGCCATGGAATAGGCTACTGGGCATCCCATGTGGCTTGATGTAATTAAGTCCCTCTGTCACAAATCATTACAGCAGAGATCCCTATTCATGACAGGGGAAGACAGGGAACCAGACCACAAGACCACCAAACAGAGAGGTGGAGGAGGCTGGGGGATGTTCAGTCACACTTGTAAAGTACACACACTCAAATGTACACACGCACGCACGCACGCACGCATGCACGTACACACACACACACACACACACACACACACACACACACAATCACTCAAGCAGCCAGTCCTATAGGGAAAGGCAAACAGACTGGCAATGCCAGGCCTCGATTCAAATAGTCAGTTTAATTAGCCTCTAGGCTTAACCCTATTCTCATCTGTACCATGTTGACCACTGTACCTCTACCCACAGTACCACTGCTATCACCTCCCTGCACCCAGTAAAGACCGACACACACAAACGCACATGTACGCTCACACAAGCACGTTAACATACGAGCGCACACACAAAAGTCCCTTACCGATTAGAATGGGATATGTCACATACTGTGGGTTCCACAAAGGCAGAGTGTGATTATATCATGACATTTAAACAAATCACCTCAGAAAGGTAGGCTAACTGCAAAAGTCGGTCCCCTCCAAAGTGACTCCAGCACCCAAACAGTGCGCTGTGCCCTCGTGCCATTAGATGAATGGAAAGAGACAACTGTTACAAAACACCAACAAGTTTTGCCGATTGTCATTGGGTCTACAAATCAAATCAAACCTTATTTGTCACATGCGCCGAGTACAAGTGTAGACCTTACCGTGAAATACTGAGTACAACAACTGTAGACCTTACCGTGAAATACTGAATACAACAAGTGTAGACCTTACCGTGAAATACTGAATACAACAAGTGTAGACCTTACCGTGAAATACTGAATACAACAAGAGTAGACCTTACCGTGAAATACTGAGTACAACAAGTGTAGACCTTACCGTGAAATACTGAGTACAACAAGTGTAGACCTTACCGTGATATACTGAGTACAACAAGTGTAGACCTTACCGTGAAATACTGAATACAACAAGTGTAGACCTTACCGTGAAATACTGAGTACAACAAGTGTAGACCTTACCGTGAAATACTGAGTACAACAAGTGTAGACCTTACCGTGAAATACTGAATACAACAAGTGTAGACCTTACCGTGAAATACTGAATACAACAAGTGTAGACCTTACCGTGAAATACTTACTTACAAGCCCTTAACCAACAGTGCAGTTCAAGAAGAGTTAAGAAAATATTTACCAAATAAACTAAAGTAAAAAATGATAAAAAGTAACACAATAACATAACAATAACGAGGCTTTATACAGGGGTTACCGGTACGAAGTCAATGTGTAGGGGAACAGGTTAGAGGTCATTTGTACATGTAGGTAGGGGTGAAATGACAATGCATAGATAATAAACAGCGAGTAGCAGCAGTGTACAAAACACATGGAGGAGGGGGGGTCAATGTAAATAGTCTGGTGGCCATTTGATTAGTTGTTCATCAGTCTTATGGCTTGGGGGTAGAAGCTGTTAAGGAGCCTTCTGTTCCTAGACATGGCGCTCCGGTGCAACTTGCCGTGCGGTAGCAGATAAAACAGTCTATGACTTGGGTGACAGGAGTCTCTGACAATTTTATGGGCTTTCCTCTGACAGTGCCTATTATATAGGTCCTGGATTGCAGGAAGCTTGGCCCCAGTGATGTACTGGGTCCTATGCACTATCCTCTGCATCGCCTTACGGTCAGATGCCGAGCAGTTGCCATACCAGCCGGTGATGCAACCCGTCAGGATGCTCTCGGTGATGCAGCTGTAGAACTTTTTGAGGATCTGGGGACCCATGCCAAATCTTTTCAGTCCTGAGGGGGAAAAGGTTGTGTTGTGCCCTCTTCACGACTGTCTTGGTGTATTTGGACCATGATAGATCATTGGTGATGTTGACACCAAGGAACTTGAAACTCTCGACCCGCTCCACTCTTGAAACCTAAAATAATTGATGAGTCTTGCTGACAAAATGACTTTTTTTGTAGAAAGTAACGTTGGGACACCTAAATTAAAAAGGGGGTGAGATACGGGACGTTCCCGGGATGACAAGTGCAGACAGATGGATGGATGTTTTATTAAACCATGACACAGAGGAAGGGGTGTTCACTTAATTTGAAATCAGCTTTTATTTTAACATTTACCACTGTAGCAGTACAAATTGCATTTAAAAAGAGAGAATAGTTAAATAGCATTATTTAGAGACCACCACCAAGTTTGTCTTTGTTGCATTTAGGGGGGACTCATGTCTCTAATTTCCACTCTGCACAAAGGACTATTGTACATGCACTGACAGATACTCTCTGGATTACCCAACCCCCTTACGGCGAGGCTGTGTCACAAATAGCGCCATCATCTCAATATTGTGCACTAATTTTGAACCAGAGGCCTATGGACCCTGGTCAAAAGTAGTGCACTACATAGGGAATAGGGTGCCATTTGAGATTCAGACTCAGCGTGTAACCGACATGACCTGCTACACTCATACTGTACTTTAAAGGAATCCTTAGCACCTAAACGGGGATTTGGTTAGACGGAATGCTAAATTACTCAAATGTGAATGTAAAATGTCACGCCTTGGTCATTGTATTTTGTGTTTTCGTCATATATTTGGTCAGGCCAGGGTGTGACATGGGTTTATATATTGTATGTTCGTATTGGGGTTTGTAGTATTTGGGATTGCGGCTGAGTAGGGGTGTTGTTTAGGTTTGGCTGCCTGAGGCGGTTCTCAATCAGAGTCAGGTGATTCTCGTTGTCTCTGATTGGGAACTGTATTTAAGTAGCCTGGGTTTCACTTTGTATTTCGTGGGTGATTGTTCCTGTCTCTGTGTAGTGTTCACCAGACAGGCTGTAATAGGTTTCACGTTCCGTTTTTTTTTTTTGTATTTATAAGTTATTTCGTGTATCGTCATTTGTTCCATTAAAGAACATGAGTAACCAACACGCTGCATTTCGGTCCGACTTTCGTTCGACAAACGAAGAACAAGGTCATTATGGGGTATTGTGGGTTATTATGGGTTATTATGGGTTATTATGGGGTATTGTGGGGTATTATGGGGTATTGTGGGTTATTATGGGTTACTATGGGTTATTATGGGGTATTATGGGGTATTATGGGGTATTATGGGTTATTATGGGTTATTATGGGGTATTATGGGGTATTATGGGGTATTATGGGTTATTATGGGTTATTATGGGTTATTGTGGGTTATTATGGGTTATTATGGGTTATTATGGGGTATTATGGGGTATTATGGGTTATTATGGGTTATTGTGTGTAGGCCAGTGACAAAACATCTGAAATGTAATCTATTTTAAATTCAGGCTGTAACACCACACAATGTGGAACAAGTTAAGGGGTGTGAATACTTTCTGAAGGCTTGTATGCCAAATGGCACCCTATTCCCTGTATAGTGGAATACGGCTCTGGTCAAAAATAGTGCACTAGATAGGGAATAGGGTGCCATTTGGGACGTACCTTGGACTGCAGGCAGAGCTAGCCTTGGCTAAACTAGCTGTGGATGTATGAGAGGTTGCTGGACAACACAAGCAAAACCATGGCAAGGGATCGTGCTAGTCTTATACCACTAGTGGTGCACTACTGTATTTAGCCTACTCTGCACTTCACTCTCTTCTGTGTGTTTTGACGGTTAAGATACACTATTTCTCCACAACTAAATCATTTAGCCTCTAGCCGAAAACTATCTGGTGTGAATCTGTTGTGTTCCATGTCAACAGTCTTTCAAACCAGTTGTTGGGAGATGCCGTGTAAAGGTTCTGTGAACATTGCCAATGAGAGCCCATACTACCATTGCATGTGTGTGACTGTGTCAGTCAGAATTTTAGCAAAACATGAGAGATCTGTCTTGCTATATCGCTACATCTGAGAGATGCATGTGTCAACGCCCATAACTCTGCATATCATCAACTAAAGGCTGCAACGAAACCCCTCTCATGTCTGAAACTGACAGGCTTTCAAGGGACTTGAACCCACATTGCGTGAAAGAATTTAGTTATTTTTATAGAACAATTATTTTCTACATATTTTTTTTAACTGAAATATAATTTATTAAAATCGTTTATAGTGATAAGGATAACCCAAGACAAACTACGACTCGTTCCTGTGTTACTAAAATAATTTATTGTAGTATAAGGAGTGACTATACTTTTAATCAGTAGCCGAGCTGCTACAGAGCCACACTGGGGTCAGAAAGGTTTTTAATTCACTACAGTAAGTCAGACGAGGCAGGGTATAAGCGTAGATAGAAAGATCAAGTGCTTGCCAGGCGCCAGAGCTGCTCTGGGCACATTAGATGGCTGACAAAATTGGCACAGGGGCACTGTGCCGATGCCAGGGCCACTGGAGGCTGTGGCTATACTATTCGTAGTAATCAGCAACGACACAAGATGAGGGTTTAATGACAGTTCAAACTTGTTCAGACTTGGGCCCTGGTCAAAAATAGTCCACTATATAGGAAATAGGGTACCATTTGAGACGCACACATTGATATGTGTTCACCTGGGGACAGAGTCCTCACTCAAACAGCTCAGTCATACAGGCAGGCTAGAAGAATGCAAATCCATGTGGATTGAGGCGC
Organism: Oncorhynchus masou masou; assembly: GCF_036934945.1. NCBI lineage: Eukaryota > Metazoa > Chordata > Actinopteri > Salmoniformes > Salmonidae > Oncorhynchus > Oncorhynchus masou. The sequence goes on along the minus strand of NC_088226.1, from coordinate 65,301,338 downwards.
TGTGTAAACTCTCTTGACTGGAACTTGATGTATGCAGTAGGTTTTTCAGTTTCTTTTCAAGTAAGTACATTTCTTTCCTCTGTTTCTCTCATGTCATTTATTTCTCTTTCTTCCTTTCCTATCCTCCATCTATACAAAGAACCAATCCACTTTTACATAAGTTCCATGCATCCTCCTCACATTCAGCGTGGGACATTTTTACATTCCAAACCCTCTTTCTCACCTGTTGTTCAACAATTTCGTTTTTGTAAATGTTAAGATCAATTTGATAGCTGTGTGTCTCTTGTGCTTTTTAGAATGCTGGCATTTCCAACATAAATAAAGACTTGGACATATTTATGCTAGGGATATCGTTCACCGAGTTCTGTGGATAAAAATAATTCACTTACAAAAAAAACATAAACCAACTGTACAAATCGGGTAAACGGACAGTTTCCTCAGTCCAACACAGGCTAATAGAGCTTTTACAGCTGAAGTGGCTAGTCTGTGAAGACCACTGCCTCCTCTACCAGGGAAGGCCATTTCCATTCATTAGAACTGTCAGACGCACTCAAGGCACTCTGAGAAGCTGACGACTAACAGTGAGCTGAGAGGGGTAGAAGCTGATGACTAACAGTGAGCTGAGAGGGGTAGAAGCTGATGACTAACAGTGAGCTGAGAGGGGTAGAAGCTGATGACTAACAGTGAGCTGAGAGGTGTAGAAGCTGACGGCTAACAGTGAGCTGAGAGGGGTAGAAGCTGATAGCTAACAGTGAGCTGAGAGGGGTAGAAGCTGACGACTAACAGTGAGCTGAGAGGGGTAGAAGCTGATGACTAACAGTGAGCTGAGAGGGGTAGAAGCTGATGACTAACAGTGAGCTGAGAGGGGTAGAAGCTGATGACTAACAGTGAGCTGAGAGGGGTAGAAGCTGATGGCTAACAGTGAGCTGAGAGGGGGGTAGAAGCTGATGACTAACAGTGAGCTGAGAGGGGTAGAAGCTGATAGCTAACAGTGAGCTGAGAGGGGTAGAAGCTGACGACTAACAGTGAGCTGAGAGGGGTAGAAGCTGATGACTAACAGTGAGCTGAGAGGGGTAGAAGCTGATGATTAACAGTGAGCTGAGAGGTGTAGAAGCTGACGGCTAACAGTGAGCTGAGAGGGGTAGAAGCTGATAGCTAACAGTGAGCTGAGAGGGGTAGAAGCTGACGACTAACAGTGAGCTGAGAGGGGTAGAAGCTGATGACTAACAGTGAGCTGAGAGGGGTAGAAGCTGATGACTAACAGTGAGCTGAGAGGGAAGTAGAAGCTGATGACTAACAGTGAACTGAGAGGGGAGTAGAAGCTGATGGCTAACAGTGAGCTGAGAGGGGTAGAAGCTGATGGCTAACAGTGAGCTGAGAGGGGTAGAAGCTGATGACTAACAGTGAGCTGAGAGGGGTAGAAGCTGACGGCTAACAGTGAGCTGAGAGGGGAGTAGAAGCTGATGACTAACAGTGAGCTGAGAGGGGTAGAAGCTGATGACTAACAGTGAGCTGAGAGGGGTAGAAGCTGATGACTAACAGTGAGCTGAGAGGGGAGTAGAAGCTGATGACTAACAGTGAGCTGAGAGGGGTAGAAGCTGATGACTAACAGTGAGCTGAGAGGGGTAGAAGCTGATGACTAACAGTGAGCTGAGAGGGGTAGAAGCTGATGACTAACAGTGAGCTGAGAGGGGTAGAAGCTGATGACTAACAGTGAGCTGAGAGGGGGGTAGAAGCTGATGACTAACAGTGAGCTGAGAGGGGTAGAAGCTGATGACTAACAGTGAGCTGAGAGGGGGGTAGAAGCTGATGACTAACAGTGAGCTGAGAGGGGTAGAAGCTGATGACTAACAGTGAGCTGAGAGGGGTAGAAGCTGATGACTAACAGTGAGCTGAGAGGGGTAGAAGCTGATGACTAACAGTGAGCTGAGAGGGGTAGAAGCTGATGACTAACAGTGAGCTGAGAGGGGGGTAGAAGCTGACGGCTGACAGTGAGATGAGCTATAGAGACCGCACTTTAACCCCTGGCTACGGATTGCACTGGGGTCAGGTCAGTTAAGCCAAGTGAGCGCTTGGTGGCTAATAGGGTTTATTCCATTTGATCATAGCAAATCCCACCTCAGGAAGTGGCCTTTTTAACAGGAAGAGGAGGCTATGAAGAGAATAGGGTGCCATTTGAGATGCGGCGGAGATGGAAAGGTTCAGGCATGGAGGGAGGAGGGTGGTTTTATTGTCAAAGACATAACTGACTATTTCTAACATCACCAAGAACAAAGACACTCATGTTTTTGAAGGTGGTGGGCTGCTCACCCACAAGTCCACAGTTCTCATACAAATCACCTCATGTCCTGTACCCACAGCAACAGTCCTGTACCCACAGTGAGCCTCTCACTACAACACACCTCATGTCCTGTACCCACAGCAACAGTCCTGTACCCACAGCAACAGTCCTGTACCCACAGTGAGCCTCTCACTACAACACACCTCATGTCCTGTACCCACAGCAACAGTCCTGTACCCACAGCAACAGTCCTGTACCCACAGCAACAGTCCTGTACCCACAGTGACCCTCTCACTACAACACACCTCATGTCCTGTACCCACAGCAACAGTCCTGTACCCACAGCAACAGTCCTGTACCCACAGCAACAGTCCTGTACCCACAGCAACAGTCCTGTACCCACAGTGACCCTCTCACGACAACTCACCTCATGTCCTGTACCCACAGTGAGCCTCTAACTACAACACACCTCATGTCCTGTACCCACAGCAACAGTCCTGTACCCACAGTGACCCTCTCACTACAACTCACCTCATGTCCTGTACCCACAGCAACAGTCCTGTACCCACAGTGACCCTCTCACTACAACACACCTCATGTCCTGTACCCACAGCAACAGTCCTGTACCCACAGCAACAGTCCTGTACCCACAGTGACCCTCTCACTACAACACACCTCATGTCCTGTACCCACAGCAACAGTCCTGTACCCACAGCAACAGTCCTGTACCCACAGTGATTCTCTAACTACAACACACCTCATGTCCTGTACCCACAGCAACAGTCCTGTACCCACAGTGACTCTCTAACTACAACACACCTCATGTCCTGTACCCACAGCAACAGTCCTGTACCCACAGTGACCCTCTAACTACAACACACCTCATGTCCTGTACCCACAGTGACCCTCTCACGACAACTCACCTCATGTCCTGTACCCACAGTGACCCTCTAACTACAACACACCTCATGTCCTGTACCCACAGCAACAGTCCTGTACCCACAGTGACTCTCTAACTACAACACACCTCATGTCCTGTACCCACAGCAACAGTCCTGTACCCACAGTGACCCTCTAACTACAACACACCTCATGTCCTGTACCCACAGCAACAGTCCTGTACCCACAGTGACCCTCTCACTACAACACACCTCATGTCCTGTACCCACAGCAACAGTCCTGTACCCACAGCAACAGTCCTGTACCCACAGTGACCCTCTCACTACAACACACCTCATGTCCTGTACCCACAGCAACAGTCCTGTACCCACAGCAACAGTCCTGTACCCACAGTGATTCTCTAACTACAACACACCTCATGTCCTGTACCCACAGCAACAGTCCTGTACCCACAGTGACTCTCTAACTACAACACACCTCATGTCCTGTACCCACAGCAACAGTCCTGTACCCACAGTGACCCTCTAACTACAACACACCTCATGTCCTGTACCCACAGTGACCCTCTCACGACAACTCACCTCATGTCCTGTACCCACAGTGACCCTCTAACTACAACACACCTCATGTCCAGTACCCACAGCAACAGTCCTGTACCCACAGTGACTCTCTCACTACAACACACCTCATGTCCTGTACCCACAGCAACAGTCCTGTACCCACAGTGACCCTCTAACTACAACACACCTCATGTCCCCTACCCACAGCAACAGTCCTGTACCCACAGTGACCCTCTCACTACAACACACCTCATGACCTGTTTTATTTTTATATTTTTTTTATTTCACCTTCATTTAACCAGGTAGGCTAGTTGAGAACAAGTTCTCATTTACAACTGCGACCTGGCCAAGATAAAGCATAGCAGTGTGAACAGACAACACAGAGTTACACATGGAGTAAACAATTAACAAGTCAATAACACAGTAGGAAAAAAAAGGGGAGTCTATATACAATGTGTGCAAAAGGCATGAGGAGGTAGGCGAATAATTACAATTTTGCAGATTAACACTGGAGTGATAAATGATCAGATGGTCATGTACAGGTAGAGATATTGGTGTGCAAAAGAGCAGAATAAAATAAATAAATACAGTATGGGGATGAGGTAGGTGAAAATGGGTGGGCTATTTACCAATAGACTATGTACAGCTGCAGCGACCGGTTAGCTGCTCAGATAGCAGATGTTTGAAGTTGGTGAGGGAGATAAAAGTCTCCAACTTCAGCGATTTTTGCAATTCGTTCCAGTCACAGGCAGCAGAGTACTGGAACGAAAGGCGGCCAAATGAGGTGTTGGCTTTAGGGATGATCAGTGAGATACACCTGCTGGAGCGCGTGCTACGGATGGGTGTTGCCATCGTGACCAGTGAACTGAGATAAGGCGGAGCTTTACCTAGCATGGACTTGTAGATGACCTGGAGCCAGTGGGTCTGGCGACGAATATGTAGCGAGGGCCAGCCGACTAGAGCATACAAGTCGCAGTGGTGGGTGGTATAAGGTGCTTTAGTGACAAAACGGATGGCACTGTGATAAACTGCATCCAGTTTGCTGAGTAGAGTGTTGGAAGCAATTTTGTAGATGACATTGCCGAAGTCGAGGATCGGTAGGATAGTCAGTTTTACTAGGGTAAGTTTGGCGCCGTGAGTGAAGGAGGCTTTGTTGCGGAATAGAAAGCCGACTCTTGATTTGATTTTCGATTGGAGATGTTTGATATGAGTCTGGAAGGAGAGTTTACAGTCTAGCCAGACACCTAGGTACTTATAGATGTCCACATATTCAAGGTCGGAACCATCCAGGGTGGTGATGCTAGTCGGGCATGCGGGTGCAGGCAGCGATCGGTTGAAAAGCATGCATTTGGTTTTACTAGCGTTTAAGAGCAGTTGGAGGCCACGGAAGGAGTGTTGTATGGCATTGAAGCTCGTTTGGAGGTTAGATAGCACAGTGTCCAAGGACAGGCCGGAAGTATATAGAATGGTGTCGTCTGCGTAGAGGTGGATCAGGGAATCGCCCGCAGCAAGAGCAACATCATTGATATATACAGAGAAAAGAGTCGGCCTGAGAATTGAACCCTGTGGCACCCCCACAGAGACTGCCAGAGGACCGGACAGCATGCCCTCCGATTTGACACACTGAACTCTGTCTGCAAAGTAATTGGTGAACCAGGCAAGGCAGTCATCCGAAAAACCGAGGCTACTGAGTCTGCCGATAAGAATATGGTGGTTGACAGAGTCGAAAGCCTTGGCAAGGTCGATGAAGACGGCTGCACAGTACTGTCTTTTATCGATGGCGGTTATGATATCGTTTAGTACCTTGAGTGTGGCTGTACCCACAGTGACCTGCTAACTCTATGGGGTGGCAGGTAGCCTAGCGGTTAGTGCGTTGGGCCAGTTACCGAAATGATGTTAGTTTGAATCCCCGAAATGACTCAGTGAAAAATCTGTCAATCTGCCCTTAAGCAAGGTACTTAACCAAAATTGCTCCAGGATCGCTGCCAATAATGGCCCAGACCCTACTCTCCAAGGGAGTGGGATATTTCCATTTCACAGCACACACTTGTACAGGTTACACAAATATAAGCACCCCCTATTTGACCTCTGACATGCAGCAGTGAGCTGACAAACAGCAGCTCACTAGACACTCTAGGCAGTCTGTAAAAGCAGTGCACGCCACAAAACCATAAAGTAATAGACAGTTCAGTGGTGCTAAACGTTGTTTCATTGGTTCAGCACTAGAGGAGTGTGGGGTAAGTTCGGCATCACTCCGTCAAGGGAAATATAGTATTCTTTCTAACAAAAATATCTACATATATTTCAGGATGTTGTGTATCCCTGGAAATAATCAGAATATATAGCTTGTCCAACTTATGGGGAAAGTTGAGCTGCGGTACAGGGTAAGTTAAGGGACAGGGTAAGTTAAGGGATAGGGTAAGTTAAGGGACAGGGTAAGTTAAGGGACAGGGTAAGTTCAGGGACAGGGTAAGTTAAGGGACAGGGTAAGTTAAGAGACAGGGTAAGTTAAGGCACAGGGTAAGTTAAGGGACAGGGTAAGTTAAGGCACAGGGTAAGTTAAGGCACAGGGTAAGTTAAGGCACAGGGTAAGTTAAGGGACAGGGTAAGTTAAGGCACAGGGTAAGTTAAGGCACAGGGTAGGTTAAGGGACAGGGTAAGTTAAGGGACAGGGTAAGTTAAGGGACAGGGTAAGTTAAGGCACAGGGTAAGTTAAGGCACAGGGTAAGTTCAGGGACAGGGTAAGTTAAGGGACAGGGTAAGTTAAGGCACAGGGTAAGTTAAGGGACAGGGTAAGTTAAGGCACAGGGTAAGTTAAGGCACAGGGTAAGTTAAGGCACAGGGTAAGTTAAGGCACAGGGTAAGTTAAGGGACAGGGTAAGTTAAGGCACAGGGTAAGTTAAGGCACAGGGTAAGTTAAGGCACAGGGTAAGTTCAGGGACAGGGTAAGTTAAGGCACAGGGTAAGTTCAGGGACAGGGTAAGTTAAGGGACAGGGTAAGTTAAGGGACAGGGTAAGTTCAGGGACAGGGTAAGTTAAGGGACAGGGTAAGTTCAGGGACAGGGTAAGTTAAGGTACAGGGTAAGTTAAGGGACAGGATAAGTTAAGGGACAGGGTAAGTTAAGGCACAGGGTAAGTTAAGGCACAGGGTAAGTTAAGGGACAGGGTAAGTTAAGGCACAGGGTAAGTTAAGGGACAGGGTAAGTTAAGGCACAGGGTAAGTTAAGGCACAGGGTAAGTTAAGGCACAGGGTAAGTTAAGGGACAGGGTAAGTTAAGGGACAGGGTAAGTTAAGGGACAGGGTAAGTTAAGGGACAGGGTAAGTTAAGGGACAGGGTAAGTTAAGGCACAGGATAAGTTAAGGGACAGGGTAAGTTAAGGTACAGGGTAAGTTAAGGGACAGGGTAAGTTAAGGTACAGGGTAAGTTAAGGGACAGGGTAAGTTAACGGACAGGGTAAGTTAAGGGACAGGGTAAGTTAAGGGACAGGGTAAGTTAAGGTACAGGGTAAGTTAAGGGACAGGATAAGTTAAGGGACAGGGTAAGTTAAGGCACAGGGTAAGTTAAGGCACAGGGTAAGTTAAGGGACAGGGTAAGTTAAGGCACAGGGTAAGTTAAGGGACAGGGTAAGTTAAGGCACAGGGTAAGTTAAGGCACAGGGTAAGTTAAGGCACAGGGTAAGTTAAGGGACAGGGTAAGTTAAGGGACAGGGTAAGTTAAGGGACAGGGTAAGTTAAGGGACAGGGTAAGTTAAGGGACAGGGTAAGTTAAGGGACAGGGTAAGTTAAGGGACAGGGTAAGTTAAGGCACAGGGTAAGTTCAGGGACAGGGTAAGTTAAGGGACAGGGTAAGTTAAGGGACAGGGTAAGTTAAGGGACAGGGTAAGTTAAGGGACAGAGTAAGTTAAGGGACAGGGTAGGTTAAGGCGCCTACAAATTTCTGTACTGAATTACATATGACCACGAACTTTTTAAAACCATGTCTATCTTCATTTCCCAAACACAATTCAGCACAATCATAACCGCCTGCTTGTCTTTTAACCATTTTTTAACACAGGCTTATTAAGACCTAACAAACACTTTGTACTTTTTTAAACACTTTGAACATAGACCCTGTTGTTAACTCATATCCCAGTGATAATGCCTGGGAAGAAAACGCTTCCATTTACTCAACTTGCAATTGGCTCAACTTACCCCATGGTCATTAGCCTAGTTTACCCCAAACAAAGAAAAGGTGATGGGCTAAAAATAACCCAATTTGGGTTATTCGGTAGCAGCGCTGGTTAAATAGTGGGTTATTTTGACCTAGTCAGTTGGGTTGCATGAATTACCCAAAATGCTGTTTTGTTGGGATTACCCAAACATGGGTTAATTTAACACTCAGTTGGGTATTTTTTTACTCTCATAATGGGTTGACCGAGCAGCTGTGTCTTTTTTAACATAAACATTAAGGTTATAGATCTTATTGGCCAACTGTGAGAGTAAATGTCATTCATGTTCTTCATGTCAAGTTTAGATACTGAAAATTCAAATTTCAGTATTTTTTTTTACACAAACTTCTACAATATTAAGTTGATTTATTGCATTTTATAATAAGGTATACCATGTTATTGCCTAATAATGTATACCACCTTATTGTATCCCAACAATGTGATAAGCATAGGCTTTTAGAAAACTCCTACACTTCTGTAAGCATCGTCACAGTTACAAAAATTAAATGTTCAACCTTAATATGTGATAACTATGAAACAAAACTGATGAACATGAATGGCATTTACTCTCATGGGTGGCTAAAAATAATTATCTGAGAGCCACACCCCTACAAAACTACACCTCCGGTCTTCTGATCGGACCTACTGGATCATATCTCAATAACCCAGCACCAAAAACCCTACACCCAGCACCAAAAAACCAACACCCAGCACCAAAAACCCAACACCAAAAAACCAACACCCAGCACCAAAAACCCAACACCCAGCACCAAAAACCCAACACCCAGCACCAACAACCAACACCCAGCACCAAAAACCCAACACCAAAAACCAACAGCCAGCACCAAAATCCCAACACCCAGCATCCATAACCCAACTGTTTTTAAAGAAAACAACCCAGCTAAGTGACCCAATGCCTGCAACCCAGCTAAGTGACCCAACGCCTGCAACCCAGCAATTGAGTTAACCAAACAAGCCCACATTTGTTTCAGTGCAAGGCAAACATTTTGACCTGGTTAGCCCACACAGCTACAAGTATGCACTTTCCCGCTAGGTTTAGCACCTCATATTGAAGCTTATAGAGATCCTAATGGATGTTTAAAAACCATTCAATTAGATACAAGCATCATGAAACCTCTAACACAATATATTCATTTGACTTGGTGAAAATAAGTTATTTGGATCTAACTTGCTTACTGCTTTTTTCCATGTGGTTTCTTCCTTCACATACTCCATGGGAAAAAGGACCTCTTCCTAAATATTTCGTAAAATAATTACTTTTGTATATGGTTTCCGAGAAACAAGGGAGGCTCAACTTACCCCACTCTCCCCTACCAGATCTGCCTTTTTACAATGATGCCTCTGCACACCCAGCTATAAAGACTCCCGCGTTCTCTGTCTTTCCAAACATGTATGAATAAGGCAATGTCCATAGTAATGTACGAGTCAAAGCAATATAAAAGCAAAATAGAACCATAGCTACAAAATTATTGTCCTTAATTTTGTTTTTATGAATAATCGCAGAACAGGTCAAGGGCAATGGGTCAGAACTGAGAAAACGCTCTGAGTGGGAGAAGAATGACAAAAGCGTAGGTGGCCTAAAAAAGTGAACCCTTCAAAAAAGAATGTTTCTGTAAAGAGACGTAACAGCACTTCAATCTGGATCTACAGTATACGTTTATGGCTGCATTTGTGGAGCGATGTTCGCAGAGCCAATCAATTCATTCATGTAGAAGTCTCTCGGCCTTAGTGATTTATTTATTGATCTCCTGCTATCTTAAGCAAAACACATCACATAAAATGAACCCATCTGCTAATCTCACTGGGCAGGGTCAAATGCCAAAATATTTAATATACAACGAATAAAGGGCTGAAATTCTAAAGGTTAGAATGAAGTGCAATAAGGAATCATCGCTGTCACTGTAACTCATTTAATCCTGATCGTAGACTTCACATAGGGAGCTAAAACATGTTACTTATAGCCAACGGATGGATGAATAGATGGATGGATGAATAGATGGATGGATTTTTTATTTTTTTATTTCACCTTTATTTATGGATGAATACATAGATGGTTAAAATAGATGGATGGGTGAATAGATGGATGGATGAATAGATGGATGGATGGATAAATAGATGGATGGATGAATAGATGGATGGTTAAAATAGATGGATGGATAAATAGATGGATGGATAAATAGATGGATGGTTAAAATAGATGGATGAATCCTAATCTACACTGCAGGGTTATTGTTTGTTGCGACTGGTGGGTCCTTGGGGAGTGAATAAGACATGTAAAAAAGGATAACAATGTACCGTTACTGTACATTTCACCATTGTCATTAAAGAATGTATAGGAACAAAACAGAGGGTGATTTGGGAAGCTCAAGTAGATTAGTGTTTTGATGATATTAATTCATATAATTTTACACCTATGAATTCTGTTGACAACTATTTCTATTATAAAAACATATATATATATATATATTTAAGCAGGTATTCACATTGAGGTCAGAAGACCTCTTCCCAAGAGAGACATGGCCAAGAGGGGCAGTTCAGTCAAATGTAACCCCTATATGGGAGTGGAAAAACTTAAGACACAGAAATTGACCAAAAACAGATGGGGGAACGCTGACACTGCATCAAGACACTCTCAGCTCTGTGTGCTTTGTCTCCCTGCCTTAGCATCGATGTACATCACTTCTGTTAGACAGGCAGATGACAGACACACACACACACACACACACACACACACACAGATAGAGAGCAAGTGGTTCACTCACAGTAAACCAAAGACTATCTACAGTAAAGTAGAAGCTGTGATGAAGTGGTGATGCCTTTGGCTATTTGGCTCTAGAGATCACTACTCTACACTGCACCATATCAATAACAGAGTGAAGCATTAGGACGATAGATCAGTGGGGCCTCTGATATCATGACAATTACCATGTGTAGCATAGCAGTACAGAGAGATGTAAGATCTCCATAGCTGTGGGGTATAGGAGCATGCAGGAGCATGCAATGGGAGTCAACCACTGGCCTGATGTGAGGAGACAGATCTGAGGGGGAGAAAAGGGAAACTAGCGATTTCACTTCTCACAGATCTGTGATCTATGGGTGGGGGATTTGGCACTTGTAATTGAATGGTTCAAAGTTCCTCTGAAGAGGATATAGACACAAAGGAAAAGCTAAACATACTGTATGTACGCAGTACGCACACACACATACAGGAGAGCTCTCACACACACACAGTCTTGTTTAACTAACCTTGTGGGGACCCACAGTTGATTCCCATTCAAAATCCTATTTTCCTTAACCCCTAACTCTAAACCTAATTCTTACCCTAACCCTAACTCCTAACCCTAACCTTTAACCCCTAAACCTAACATTCTAACCATAACACAATAGCTTTTTTCCTTTTGGGGACCGACAAAATGTCCCCAGTTGGTTAAATGTTTGTTTACTATTCTTGTGGGGACTTCTGGTCTTCAAGTATAGTTAAACATGTCCATGTACAGAAGAGCACACACACGTACAGAGGGGGTAAAGGCCTTCTCCTACCGTCCTGCTCTGTCTTTGTCAGCTCCACCAGTTTCTTTTGTTTCAGTGTGTCCACCACGTCGGCCAGGCTTCCTTTGCGGCGCTCAAGTGTTCCGAAGGTCGATCCGCCCAGCTGCTCGCCCCGCTCCCGAGAACACTCCTCGGGCTTTGGTGGAGAGGTAGAGTTATTCCGGTAGGAGTACAAGGAACAGCCCTTGCTGCTACCATTGTCCTATAGGAACAAATACAACATGGGGCGATAGGTAGCCTAGTGGTTAGAGCGTTGGACTTGTAACCAAAAGGTGGCAAGATCAAATCCCCGAGCTGAAAAGGTACAAATCTGTCATTCTGCCCCTGAACAGGGCTCTAGAGTAACCCACTGTTCCTAGGCCGTGATTGAAAACAAGAATTTATTCTCAACTGACTTGTTTACTTGAATAAAGGTAAAATGGGTTTTGGAAATACTCTGACTTCTTATTTTACCTCATCTAAATATTAATGGCCATTATTTCAACTAATAACTAACTCGCCACCAAGTAAAGTGTAACTTAAACTACAATCACTATTTATATAATTGCTTTTTAAATTAGACTTTTCACCCCCTCTCTATTGACTAATGTTTGTGGTTGTTGCTGTTGAGGGTGTCGTTCAAATCATCTAATGTTCGTGGTTGTTGCTGTTGTGGGTGTTGTTCAAATCATCTAATGTTTGTGGTTGTTGCTGTTGTGGGTGTTGTTCAAATCATCTAATGTTCGTGGTTGTTGCTGTTGTGGGTGTTGTTCAAATCATCTAATGTTCGTGGTTGTTGTTGGTAAAATCATCTTCTTAGAGCAGAATCTAGACTCCTGTATTGGCAGCCAGAGTATGACACCTTGGCACGGCAGTGGGGAAGGGAAAAGTTGATATCTACATCCCATGGCTGCCTTTTCCCTATGTAGTGTACTACCCATAGGGCCTTCAGTCAAAACTAGTGCACTATATACGGAATAAGGTGCAATTTGGGACAAAGGCCAAAACTCATGGGTTTCGCAACAAAGGCAGTCCCCTTTTGGGCCTGTGCCAAGAACACGGTTATAGATATCCACTCCCTCCATCTTGTGATTGACGAATTAAACTCAACGCAGAAGAATGCCACAGGTCATAGCCTGTGTGGCAAGGGTAAGAGGTACACACCTGTCATGCATGGAGATAGCAGTGATTTTAAGGTTAAAAACAGCCAACTCTGACAATACAGCAAAGACAAATCCCACAGGACTGACTATGGCCATTTTTTGTGTGGAAATGACAAACTTCAAAAGCCTTTTTAAATCACAAATACATTACAAGTTTTACATTTTCAGCGCAACAGAGTGATCCAGTTAAGATCCTACATCTGTACACTTATGACATCATAGGTCAAGGGTCATTCATGGGGCCAGTAATACTGTAGCACAGCGATAGAATGCGTCCCAAATGGCACCCTACTCCATATAATCCACTACATTTGACCAGAGCCCTATGGGTCGTGGTAAACAGTACTGTACTATCTAGGGATAGGGTGCAATTTGGAACATAACCATGCTGTTTTTAATAGTGAACCGACATTGTCCCTCAGCACACACTCTAGCACAGGTGGCCTGACGAGAGGTTTATTTCTGAATGTCGTCTCCTCCTCTTACAGAGTGGGGGGATCTCCAAGAACATTAGATGGCTTATGTTACAAACACAAGGGGCTTTGGCTAACAGAGACATCTACAGACGTCCTTGAAACTGTTCCAAGAGGCATTTGTCTTAAAGAGGAAGATTCCTCTATAATGGGGATCAGTGACAGTGTCAATCTTATGAAGAGTGTGTGTGTGTGTATGTCTCACCGTCTGAGTAGAGCCTATACTCTTCCACGCCGACTCAGGCTGGCTGTCTCTGATTGGCTGGTGCTCCTCTGGGAGGGGTTTGCTGTGCAGAGTGGGTGAGGCCGGCTGGTCCTGGCTTTCTCTGTCCTCATTGGCCCAGCCCACATCGTCCTGACCCATCGCGTCCTCTTCCTCCGTCGCTGGGGGAAACGGAGATGTGGCTTGCTTGGAAGACATCATTCTATAAAAAAACAATGAAAAAATGTATGACTTTTTCTTCCACATTCCTTCATATCTGTATCTTGTTATACACCTGTTGGGGGAAAACCACAAAACACCCCTTAACACTGAATATTCAGGATTAGAGTGGATGTTGGGATGATACTGTAGAATCCTCTCACACTTGAAGGGAAAGACAAGAAAACACATTTCCTTCTACATTACAATCACACTGATGGACAGAAGTGAACCACAGGAAGACGTCCTTGTTTTTATTTTCCTCTCCTTGTGTTGTTTTATTTGTTAAGCACTTTGAAATGCCTCCCCTGTAAGAAATGTGCTCTATAAATAAAGTTTGCTTTGATTCAGCTTATGTTGCCGATGGCAGATGGAATTATATCAGTGTTATGACTCCATCGCCTACTGATTCCTAGAAGTTTGAATATTGAGGTCAATCATTAGGAAGACAATCAAGCTTACACTGAAAATCTTCTCCAGCGCCTATCTTTCATTTATTATTTTGTATTTTTGTATTTTACCCCCTTTATCTCCCCAATTTCATGATATCCTATTGCGATCTTGTCTCATCGCTGCAGCTCCCCAACAGGCTCGGGAGAGGCAAAGGTTGAGTCATGCGTCCTCCAAAAAGATGACCAGCCAAACTGCGCTTCTTAACACCTAATCCAGAAGCCAGTTTGATCAATGTGTCAGAGGAAACATCACCCAACTGACGACCGAGGTCAGCCTGCAGGCGCCCGGCCCGCCACAAGGAGTCGCTAGAGCGCGATGAGCCAAGTAAAACCACCCCGGCCAAACCATCCCCTAACCCGGGACGACGCTGGGCCAATTGTGTGCAGCCCTAGGGGACAGAGTTTTCTTCTTCTCCAGTGTTACCCTTTCTCCAAAGGCCATTTTGAACATGATACATTCCCCCCCATCCCCACCCACCGGCACGCACACACACACACAGTAATACACCCAGTTGTGGTAGGATAATCTATTAGACAGTGTACAGATGCAAGATCTTAATATAGAATAGAACATGGAACTGACAGAGATGGTCGCCTCGCTTCGCGTTCTTAGGAAACAATGCAGTATTTTGTTTTTTTAATGTATTATTTCTTACACTGTTACCCCATGAAATATTAAGCTATTAGAGCGCAGCAACGCTAACTAGTTAGCCATTTCACATCCGTTACAATCCACTTTGTCTCTATACTGACACTTTGCTTGTTTGATTGCCAGTGGGTCTGTGAGTCTGGCGACGAATAGGTAGCGAGTGCCAACCGACTAGAGCATACAGGTTAGCACAGTGTCCAAGGAAGGGCCAGAAGTATACAGAATGGTGTCGTCTGCGTAGAGGTGGATCAGGGAATCGCCCGCAGCAAAGGCAACATCATTGATACTATATACAGAGAAAAGAGTCGGCCCGAGAATTTAACCCTGTGGTACCCCCATAGAGACTGCCAGACGTCCGGACAACATGCCCTCCGATTTGACACACTGAGCTCTGTCTGCAAAGTAGTTGGTGTCCCAGGCTAGGCAGTGATTAGAAAAATCAAGGCTATTGAGTCTGCTGATAAGATTACGGTGATTGACAGAGTCGAAGGCCTTGGCCAGGTCGATGAAGCCGGCTGCACAGTACTGTCTTTTATCGATGGCGGTTATGATATCGTTTAGTACCTTGAGCGTGGCTGAGGTGCACCCATGACCGGCTCGGAAACCGGATTGCACAGCGGAGAGGGTAGGGTGGGATTCGAAAAGGTCAGTGATCTGTTTATTAACTTGGCTTTCGAAGACTTTAGATAGGCAGGGCAGGATGGATATAGGTCTGTAACAGTTTGGGTCTAGGGAGTCACCCCTTTGAAGAGGGGGATGACCGCGGCAGCTTTCCAATCTTTAGGGATCACGGACGATACGAAAGAGAGGTTGAACAGGCTGGTAATAGGAGTTGCAACATTACCGGCAGATAGTTTTAGAAAGAGAGTGTCCAGATTGTCTAGCCCAGCTGATTTGTACTGGTCCAGGTTTTGCAGCTCTTTCAGAACATCTGCTGTCTGGATTTGGGGGTGGGGGGGGGCTGTTGGCCAGGGTTGGAGTTGCCAGGAGGAAGGCATGGCCAGCCGTTGAGAAATGCTTATTTAAATTTTCGATTATCATGGATTTATCAGTGGTGAACGTGTTACCTAGACTCAGTGCAGTGGGCAGCTGGGAGGAGGTGCTCTTGTTCTCCATGGACTTTACAGTGTCCCAAAACCTTTTGGAGTTAGAGCTACAGGATGCAAATTTCTGCTTGAAATTGAAATGAAATTGAATTGAATATGATGTGTTAGTGCACGTTTTCAGAATTTATGTAAATCACAAAGTTCAAAAGGGGCGGCCGGGTAGCCTAGTGGTTAGAGTGTTGGACTAGTAACCGGAAGGTTGCAAGTTCAAACCCCTGAGCTGACAAGGTACAAATCTGTCGTTCTGCCCCTGAACAGGCAGTTAACCCACTGTTCCTAGGCCGTCATTGAAAATAAGAATTTGTTCTTAACTGACTTGCCTAGTTAAATAAAGGTAAAAAATGAGAATGTTTTCTCAGTCAATTTACCTGGTAAAATAAAAAAACATTTTATTAATCTGCTGTGCAGGAAAAGTCTCAGCAACAAAAGAGCGATCAAATTAAGATCCAACATCTGTATCACTTGTCGATCACTCATCACCTTGCAGCAGTGAAAACACAGTAAGCTTAATTCAAGTGGGTTTCTGTGGAAACCTGTATTTCCTAAAGCAAAGCCTCAGACCTGCAGCATTGAAAATACAGTAGGCTTGATTCAAGTAACCCTGTACTTCCTCCACCTGACCTTACCACATCAATAAAGAATTTGCTGCAATTAATTTACACACAAAACCCCTCAAATCTCCATATTGTTTAGTGTTCCTTGCCAAAACAAAAGTTGAATGCCGATTCTCCACTTCTCCCAAAATGTACACTTGCAAACTTCCTGTCATGAATTTGACAATGGTATGATGGTTACACCGATCCTATGATATTCAATTAATGACAGAGTGTGTGCAAGTGCACACTTGGGGAGAAGTGTGGAGAATCAGAACTCAAATGGGATTAAAAGGTGGGAACATGAGAGTTGTGTTTTACACCAAAGAGAACCAACCTCAGTTTCTAAAATGTAAAGCAGATCGCCACTTCAGTATTAGCACCCCATCAATCACGCAGGATGGTTTATGTCTGAAGTATTCCATCTCCTGGGCCACCTAATACCTAAATCTAACCCTTACTCAACTATCTAAGAGAGAGAGAGAGAGAGAGAGAGAGAGAGAGAAAGAGAAAGAGAGAGAGGTTGAGAAAGAAAGAGAGAGAGAGAGAGAGAGAGAGAGAGAGAGAGAGAGAAAGAGAAAGAGAGAGAGGTTGAGAAAGAAATCTAAAGAGAATGTGATCAAATGGGAAGGAAAGGGAGTGAAAGAAACGAGTTAGAGAAAGAGAGAAAAAGAGAAAGAGAAAAAGAGAAGGGGGGTTCCTTGAGAGTGACTCCCGCAGTAGCAGGTGTCCACAGTGATTTGATAGGAGCATATACAGTGGATCAGAGGTGGGGGGTCTGTAACTGTCAACTGGAGAACATTATACATCATAAGTGCTGAAAGGAAACCTGGGGAGAGGGGACAGTGTCAGCACTAGCAGTGTGTGTGTACTTGTGTGTGCTTACGTGCGTGTTTGTGTGTGTGTACGTGTATGCTTACATATGTGTATGTGTTCAAAGGGTGTGTAATGAGTGTGTGATTGTGGGCAAAGGCCAAACTTAGACAGAAGTCCATTGCAAAGATGACATCTGACACCAGTCCTGACCCTACCGTGACACTGACGATAGCATCATTGGTTAATTACACCACCAAATACCTCTACTGTATTCATCTAAATTGCTGCCATGCTTGCTTCCAAATTCCACCCAAATACAATATTTTGGTTTTTGTTTCATTTGTCCATTGTTGATAAAGTCCCACATTTTTTTGCATGTCAGAAATCAAGTTTTCAAAATATATAACTTTCAAATTACAGAACTACAGCTGGTATGAGATTAATGGTATGATTCATTAATCTCAGCACCACTACAATGTCAACATATGTGACCCGATTCAGGAAACTAGGTTTACGTCGCAAGTCATTACTTCACAGGAGAGCTGTTTGAACGTTTAAAAAAAATGAAGCATTTTTTCACAGAAATGCCTTCTTGAACATGTGAACTTTCATGTGCCTTAACCTCTTACACTTATGGTGGCGCTATTTCATTTTTGGAAGAAAAACGTTCCCGTTTTAAACAAGATATTTTGTCACAAAAAGATGCTCGACTATGCATATAATTGCTACTGTTCGAAAGAAAACACTCTGACGTGTCCAGAAATACAAATATCTTCTCTGTGCGTGCCCTTTAACGTGAGCTTCAGGCAAAACCAAGATGACTTGGCATCCAGGAAATGACAAGGATTTTTGAGGCTCTGTCTTTCATGATCTCCTTATATGGCTGTGAACGCAAGAGGAATGAGTCTGCCCTTTCTGTCGTTTCCCCAAGGTGTCTGCAGCATTGTGACGTATTTGTAGGCAGATCGTTGGAAGATTGACCATAAGAGACCACATTTACCACGTGTCCGCCCGGTGTCCTGCGCCGAAATTGGTGCGCAAAAGTCACCTGCCAGTATTTTTACATGGGGCACAGAGAGAGAAGCAAGCTTCCACGAACTGCATGTCAATGAAGAGATATGTGAAAAAACACCTTGAGGATTGATTCCAAACAACGTTTGCCATGTTTCGGTCGATATTATGTAGTTAATCCGGAAAAAGTTTCACGTTGTAGGTGACTGCATTTTCGGTTCGTTTCGGTAGCCAGGCGCAATGTAGAAAACGGAACGATTTCTCCTACACACAGACGCTTTCAGGAAACACTGCGCATTTGGTATGTGGCTGGGAGTCTCCTCATTGAAAACATCAGAAGCTCTTCAAAGGTAAATGATTTTATTTATTTGGTTATCTGGCTTTTGTGAAAATGTTGCGTGCTACATGCTACACAAAATGCTATGCTAGCTTTGCATACTCTTACACAAATTAGTCAATTTCTATGGTTCAAAAGCATATTTTGAAAATCTGAGATGACAGTGTTGTTAAGAAAAGGCTAAGCTTGAGAGCAAACGCATTATTTTAATTTTATTTGCGATTTTCAGAAATCGTTAACGTTGCGTTATGCTAATGAGCCTGAGGCTTAGTCACAATCCCGGATCCGGGATGGGGAGTTTCAAGAGGTTAATATCAAATGTGTATGCCATCTGAAAATGCAAATACAATTGTTAAATTACGAGCCTAGTTGGTTTAGCCAAGTGTACTGTTAGCTAGCTAACGTTATGTGTATGATCTTATTATTCGTATCTCAGACACATTTTCTTGACTAGCTATAGCCATAGAACCTGGTGGTTAACTACCTGCAGATTCATGCAGGGTAGTAACGTCATGAGTTGTGATTATGGTCCATTGTTTAGCTAGCTAGCTAGCTAGCTACATGTCTTAACAAAAGACTCCACTCTAATTGTGACAGAGTATTTTCCTTTCAAGTTAATGTGTACTATTAGCTAGTGTTGTGATGTTGCCCTCTTTGGGTACAGCAAGCCCCATCCCCCTCTCCCTGCCTCCCCCTTGCCTCCTTCAACTAGGCTGCTGTGGTCAGAGAGAGGTCGTAAATTCCTGAGGAGAGGATCTCCTCATGGCCACACAGTATAGAGATAGAGTGAAGTTTCATAGAGAACAAAGGAATTTCTTCCACCTCACAGAACTTGAGGTCCGAAAAACGTTTACGTTCCGGAGAAGGTATAAAAGATCGGTGAAGAATCCAGCTACGAACTGGTCCATTTGGTACAACTTGGGGAAGCTCATGGGAGATGGTGTTGCCACATTACCGTAACGGTGTTTATATAATAGCCTCAGATATGAGATTTAAATCTAATTGTTGTATGAGATGAATGAGTGAGTATGATACTCTTTGTATAATGGTGTAATGTGATTTTGGACTGTTTAATGAAGGAAACTCCAATTCCCTTTTGAGTTGAACTAAATCAGAGGACCGCCCATGAGCCCAGTTAGGGTCAGGCATCCTGCGACAGCCCCTTTTCTACAATTTCGAATAAAACCCAACTTTGAGAAATTCTCAGTAGACCATGTTTCTCTCAATCACGGGAGGACAAAGGTTGCAGACCATTGCTGAATCTTTTAACCATACCACGTGTTTATACTCTTAAACTATCGATACCGAGAGAATAAGAACAAGTCTTTGATATTAATTACTAGTCTGCAGCTAGGAATTCGGTATCATTGAACGCGAAGAACGACAACCACCGAAACATCCATTCTACAACAACATGAATGAATGTCGCTCTGAACAAAGCACTCTCACCACGACAGAGAGAGAGAGAGAGAGGACGAAAACTCTCCAACAGAAACAAACTTTTCAACAAGGAACCCGACGACACACTGAGCGTAAATATATATATATATATTGATTGCAATTGTTCCCGAATGAGTGAGCGTTCGTGTGCAAAGAATTAGCATTTCAATTGTTATAATTATCAACTTTGTCGTGTCTCATCTCAGTTGACTCCCACTTCCCTTTGTGTCCACCAAGCAGCGATACCGGTTTATCCCACTTGGGAAACTTTGTTATCTTTTCCTTGTAACTATCTACTGTTTGTTTA
This sequence comes from Oncorhynchus masou masou, assembly GCF_036934945.1. Taxonomy (NCBI): domain Eukaryota; kingdom Metazoa; phylum Chordata; class Actinopteri; order Salmoniformes; family Salmonidae; genus Oncorhynchus; species Oncorhynchus masou. The sequence goes on along the minus strand of NC_088226.1, from coordinate 65,281,071 downwards.
TGCATTTCTGTGAATTACTTAGTTAGTAATAAATAAATTATTTAAGACAATTGATGTATGGATGACTCATAGTGAAGATTGGGTTCGTGCATATAACCAACAATTTACGACATTTGGAATGAGACTAACGTGAGGTAAAATAAATAATTCATTAATCAGAAGACTATTGATCAGATATGAAAATATCTGAAAGGTTATATTTGGGAATTATAACTTTGTAATCTGATTATTTTCCTTGGTGCCCCGACTTCCTAGTTAATTATGGTTACATGATTAATCAGCCAGTTAGCTTGGGTGCTTGACTGTCGTTGTGAGGTCAGAGGTTTTGGAACAACCCTACTTATTGGCCAGAGTGTCCAGTGTGCGCTCTGAATGCAAAACCACAGATAGAGCAACAAGGTGAGTAATGTTCAGTGAACTGTTCTCTCTCTTAGATGTCTGGAAGTAAGATAGCAAGAACAGTTGGATCAACCCTTAAAGAGATGGGTGTGAACAATGCTGAATGTGTGTAGACAGAGAAGAGCTCTTCACTAGATACCAAAACATTCAAACACCATTTTCTCAAAAGTGAGTTTACAAGTTGATCAACATTCAAAGCAGAATTACTTTCCCATTGTTCCTCCATTACAGTGTATAATATACCATTTAGTAGTTCTGTCTCTCTATTTTTATCCAATGTAAAAACAGAAATTGAAATGTTGCTACATAAGACCGAATCCAGGTGGTGAGTCTGGATATGTGTCTGGATATGTGAAAATGGCGAGTTTCTATGTTTTCTAGTCAAAGAGATAATACGTTTATCTGATGCATTTGATGATGACATCATCCAACCGTGATTGGGACTCCAATAGGGCGGCGCACAATTGGCCCAGCGTCGTCCGGGTTTGGCCGGGGTTGGCTGTCATTGTAAATAAGAATTTGTTCTTAACTGACTTGCCTAGTTAAATGAAGGTTAAATTAAATAAATACAAAAATGTAATCCCGAGACACTGATGACATCATCTGGTGTGTATCATATATTCTTTTTTTTAAATATATGAGCAGGCAAAGGTTAAGTAACTGATATGGAATATGCACTGAATCCCGGTCCATAGACTAGCACATAAACTGTACAGAAACAAAAACAAAAAACAGAAGTATGTGCCAACTGCCAATGCGATTCCATACAAAATCACAATCCTTCATGCAAGGAGCCAGATAGTCTGGCCCACCAGTCAGAGTTAGCTATATGAACTTTCATGCCCCCTGCTTAGCAGAATAGAGATGGCAGACAGACAGACAGACAGACAGACAGACAGACAGACAGACAGACAGACAGACAGACAGACAGACAGACAGACAGACAGACAGACAGACAAAGAAGGGGAGAAGCAGAAGGGTGGAGGAGAAAGAAGGGGGGGTTATATTTAGCTGACAATATTGCTGCCTGTTTATGGGAGCTTAAGAGCTTCTTAGAACTGAGATCTCATATGGCCCAGAATGCCTGGACCTCATAAATCGCAGCCACTGATAAAGTTTCATCACGCAACAGACCCCAAGCTGTTTGTTAGCGTTAGTGAGACCATCAAGCCTCATGTGATTAGTCAGCATTAGCCAGACCCCATCACAGAAAATAGACATTTTCATTGGCAATACAATAGTGGCAAAAAATTATACAATATCAAGAATGCATTACTGTTTAGTCTTCAAATGGACACTAAGGTCATCTAGCTATAACAATTGCAGATAATATGTGATGAGAGATGAACAGGAAATCAACGGTTCCACACAGTATCTACATCTGAGGTAAACTCCCATCTACACACACCTCTACTCCAAATAGCTTGGTGAAACAGCTGTTGATATACATCTGATGAGACACACAGATAGAAAGAGACAGAGAAACACCCTGAGACGTCAGCCATTACTTCACTGTAAACTAAATATTACTACAGTTTGCCTGGAGGAAGCCTCGGGAGAGGAAAGTAGAAATTGAGTGATTACTGTCGAGGCAGCGGCGGACATTTTCCCTGAAGTAGAAATCATTCCCGCCGGGAGCCCAACTAAATAATGAGCCTTGCTTCCTGGAGGGACTGATGAGACCATGATTAGACAGTGGTCCAAACAAAACACTCTATTCATCTTTTTCACATGATTACCGACTAGGCCAACCTTGGCCAACATTCCCGAACGGCCACCGCACCTTTCCAGTCGATACACTATTAGAGTATTGGAACAAATTGCTTCTAGGAAGTTTCTTGGAAGGTCGAGCCAATGTATCAAATGCATTGTATCTTCATGACATGAGATGACAAGAGTGATAAGGAAACCAGAACACTGTGAGAGAGTCAAATGTTAAGAAAAATGACTACTGATATTCCACGAAAACAAGGAGCTGCCACAAAACAATCTAATTTCATTGCTGGATAAAGAAAATGGGCCATATTTTCTACTCACAGCTCTACATTATGGATGCTTCTGGTTAATGTAGTTTTTTTTACAACTCCTGCCATAGAAAATGTCTAAATGTCTATATCAATGGATATTGTTTGCTGTAGGAGATGACAGGGGAGCATTTTAACTCCCCACAAAAAGTCCAGGGTAATTTATAATCCCTTTGTGAGGGAAAAAAGTGAAAGAAAAAGGGGGTCGGAATTTGGCAAGAGTTCATCATTCACTACTTCTCCTCTCCTGGAACCTGGAAACCTGGCTATTCTGGAGAAACAATTGGCCATTGTGGACCATGGAGACAGAGGGACCTGTCTGTGACAGAAGAGAGGGAGAGCGAAGGCCCCTCTTAGGAAAACACAAAGCGCCATTCAGCCGCCGGAGTCCCTTCTGCCACTTGTGGAGCGACGAGGGTGGCAACAAAGGCCTCTGATTCACCCAATTGGGTGTAAAATCTTCAGCAATTCCCGTTGAAGTGAGCTGAGTAAGTGGGAAATGTCAGAAAGAGAGGGAGCTAGAGAGAGAAAGGAGAGGATAAAAAAGAGAGATATTCTTGGTCTCCTGGACAATCCCAATAAGCATGAGGTGAGTTAGGAGAATGAGGAAAAGGAGGCCAGTACAGTGAATTAGGAGAATGAGGAAGAGGAGGCCAGTACAGTGAGTTAGGAGAATGAGGAAGAGGAGGCCAGTACAGTGAGTTAGGAGAATGAGGAAGAGGAGGCCAGTACAGTGAGTTAGGAGAATGAGGAAGAGGAGGCCAGTACAGTGAGTTAGGAGAATGAGGAAGAGGAGGCCAGTACAGTGAGTTAGGAGAATGAGGAAGAGGAGGCCAGTACAGTGAGTTGGGAGAATGAGGAAGAGGAGGCCAGTACAGTGAGTTAGGAGAATGAGGAAGAGGAGGCCAGTACAGTGAGTTAGGAGAATGAGGAAGAGGAGGCCAGTACAGTGAGTTAGGAGAATGAGGAAGAGGAGGCCAGTACAGTGAGTTGGGAGAATGAGGAAGAGACGGCCAGTACAGTGAGTTAGGAGAATGAGGAAGAGGAGGCCAGTACCGTGAGTTAGGAGAATGAGGAAGAGGCAGCCAGTACTGTACCAACATGGTCCCACGGGCTGAACTCTACAGACCATCCCAACACAGGAGGTTGGTGGCACCTTCATTGGGGAGAACGGGCTCGTGGTAATGGCTGGAGCGGAATCATTGGAATGGTATGAAATAGATGAAACACATGGTTTCCTTGTGTTTGATGCCATTCCATTCGCTCCGTTCCAGCCATTATTATGAGCCTTCCTCCTCTCAACAGCCTCCACTGAATCCCAAACACAATAGGTTCTCTTCCTATTACCGTGTCCAATAGAGAGTCCATCCAAAAATGGCATCCTGTTCTACTTTTCCCCAACTATAGTGAACTATAAAGGGAATATGGTGCCATTGGGATGCAAAGATCTATACGTTTTTCATTGGTCTGTCTGGGCCCTCGTTAAATGGGCATTGATCGGCCTAAACAGAGGTTACTGTCATTCAGACGTGTTGGAACGCAGACACACACAGGCCCTGCTTTCTCCACAGAGATTACCCCATTCCTCTCCCTTTTCCCCAAATAGAAACCTTCACTAGCAACCTGTCAGTTGCACCGAAAAACGGGCCAGTTTTGTCAGCCAGTGCACCAATGACAAGAAAAGCAGTTGTATTTCCTGTCACACCATCCTATAAGTGTATTTGTGTGGGGAGGGAATGAGGAAATGAACTTTAGCACTTCGTCCATTATGGGGCTACTCTTAGGGCAGTTGCAAGGTGGCTAACAAATAACACCACTAATTCACTGCATCATGGCATCGCATCAGATGCAACTGGGGCTACTTTCATGATATAATGAAGGAACTTGTGAAGGAATTGGATATTGTGTATGGTGGCTACGTCAATTGTGCGTATATTGTGTGTTTGGTGATTCATCAATAAAACACTTCAAAACCAAAGGAGCTGCATTCATCATTCTACAGGTCAATAGAAAGTTAGTGTATCGTCAACAGTGTGTTGCAATGGGACCTCTATGTATTTACCTTATTGGTAAAGGAGTCCCGACCTATCGCAAGGACCAATTCATCTGGCCCCTAGTGAATGGAGGGCCTGGTCGACAGTGTGTTGAAAGCTGACCGCTTGCGGCATGGGTGGCAGGGGAAAGTTAATGAAAACGTACTGAATCAATACTTGGTAGCAAAGTCCACATCTTATGTAGAGTACTGTACATCTATTGTAATGAACCTGGGGCCGTATCAATCATCCCAGAGTAAGAGTGCTGAGCTAGGATCAAGTCCCCCCCCCATCCACGTGATCTTATTCATTGTGATCCAAATACAAAACTGATCTTAAAGGTCCTGTGCAGTCAAAAACATGATTTCCTGTGTTTTATTTATATATTTCCACAAGGTTGGAATAATACTGTGACATTTAAAAAATGATGATAATGCCCTTTCAGTGTAAGAGCTGTTTGAAGACCACCTGTAATTTCAGCCTGTTTTAGTGGGTTGGATTTTTGTCCTGCTTGGTGACATCACCAGGCAATAAATTAGTTTACAGATCAATAAGATAGTTCCAAACCTCTGTGCCAATAACAGCTAGTTTTCCGTTTTCCCCTCCCCGCTCAGACCATTCCCAGACAGTCCTTGCTTGAGGACTTGCTCTTGCTAAGAAGCCATTTTTTTTAAACAATCACAGTAAGGTACTTAATTGTTACCCAAAAATGATTTGATATTGAGAGAAAAATGCTTGCATTGGGCCTTTAAATCAGAACTCCAATTCAGAGATGATTGATACATAGGACCCCTGGCATTGATAAGTTACCAATCCCCCACGGCTGCCATCTTTATTGAACAGATCCAGCTCAGGCCCTCAGGAAGCCAAGGTCCAATCCCACCTCGGAACCTCGCTCCGCCCACCAGAGACTCTTTACTCTGTTGCTCTGCATTTCCCTCAAAACTGGCCTCCTGCATGTTTGCTTTAGCATTTGTATTATATTGTCGAAACACATTTCTATAAGTATAATTCCAGTTTAAAATGTGCGCGATGCCACGAAACAGTAAATCACAACAGATGGACACCTTGATCTGGTACGATCATGCCGATGTGTAATCCTCTAAAAGGAACATCTCAGTGAAAATGGAATGGAACCCTCGAAAATGTTAAAAGACTGAATGTTTTTTTTTTCTTTCTCTCCACTCACACATGCAGTCTTATGCAGGGTCTCTATGTGCTAGTCCGTCCCCCAGGAGCGGTCTTGTTGACCAACACCTTGCCTTGCGCTTTTATTTCCCTGGCATTGGAACACACCCAAGTTAACACAGACACAGCATACAGTATATCTGCTTTATGGTTTTAGAGTAAAACCATTCAAGACCAAAGTCAACACGCAACGGCACTAAAGGGCCGTCTGTCTGTCATTCTCTATTGCTGTAGTCAGTAGCCTTAGTAGACGGCAGAATATTATACAACACTGCCTGTCGTTCTCTATTGCTGTAGTCAGTAGCCTTAGTAGACGGCAGAATATTATACAACACTGCCTGTCGTTCTCTATTGCTGTAGTCAGTAGCCTTAGTAGACGGCAGAATATTATACAACACTGCCTGTCGTTCTCTATTGCTGTAGTCAGTAGCCTTAGTAGACGGCAGAATATTATACAACACTGTCTGTCGTTCTCTATTGCTGCAGTCAGTAGCCTTAGTAGACGGCAGAATATTATACAACACTGTCTGTCGCTCTCTATTGCTGCAGTCAGTAGCCTTAGTAGACGGCAGAATATTATACAACACTGTATTGTGGCAAATAACATTTGATTTGATTATTGACTCCTAATGTCAATGTAGCCTCCAATGCCTGTGCTTAGACATCCTTCCATTAAACACAAATTCACAAAAACTTGAGAAGATAGAAATAAACGCTTTAGGGATTTTGCTATGATCACAAAACACAGCAGAAAGAGAAATGCTATATTTTAATCTTTGGTCATTTTGCTCATTTCAGGCTAAAATATGAATACTGTAGCTAAATAGCCAATTTAAAAATAAATGGCATGTGAGAGTCATACAGATATTGGATAAGTCAATGATACTACTGTGCTGGGAGTGTACCCAGTCATTACGCAACTGGTCTAACACTCACCCAGTACCCAGTCATTACGCAACTGGTCTAACACTCACCCAGTACCCAGTCATTACGCAACTGGTCTAACACCCACTCAGTACCCAGTCATTAGACAACTGGTCTAACACCCACTCAGTACCCAGTCATTACACAACTGGTCTAACACCCACTCAGTACCCAGTCATTACGCAACTGGTCTAACACTCACCCAGTACCCAGTCATTACGCAACTGGTCTAACACTCACCCAGTACCCAGTCATTACACAACTGGTCTAACACCCACTCAGTACCCAGTCATTACACAACTGGTCTAACACCCACTCAGTACCCAGTCATTATGCAACTGGTCTAACACTCACCCAGTACCCAGTCATTACGCAACTGGTCTAACACTCACCCAGTACCCAGTCATTACACAACTGGTCTAACACCCACCCAGTACCCAGTCATTACGCAACTGGTCTAACACTCACTCAGTACCCAGTCATTACACAACTGGTCTAACACCCACCCAGTACCCAGTCATTACGCAACTGGTCTAACACCCACTCAGTACCCAGTCATTATGCAACTGGTCTAACACCCACTCAGTACCCAGTCATTATGCAACTGGTCTAACACCCACTCAGTACCCAGTCATTATGCAACTAGTCTAACACTCACTCAGTACCCAGTCATTACACAACTGGTCTAACACCCACTCAGTACCCAGTCATTACGCAACTGGTCTAACACCCACTCAGTACCCAGTCATTATGCAACTGGTCTAACACCCACTCAGTACCCAGTCATTATGCAACTGGTCTAACACTCACTCAGTACCCAGTCATTACACAACTGGTCTAACACCCACTCAGTACCCAGTCATTACGCAACTGGTCTAACACCCACTCAGTACCCAGTCATTACGCAACTGGTCTAACACCCACTCAGTACCCAGTCATTATGCAACTGGTCTAACACCCACTCAGTACCCAGTCATTATGCAACTGGTCTAACACCCACTCAGTACCCAGTCATTATGCAACTGGTCTAACACCCACTCAGTACCCAGTCATTATGCAACTGGTCTAACACCCACTCAGTACCCAGTCATTATGCAACTGGTCTAACACCCACTCAGTACCCAGTCATTATGCAACTGGTCTAACACCCACTCAGTACCCAGTCATTACACAACTGGTCTAACACCCACTCAGTACCCAGTCATTACGCAACTGGTCTAACACCCACTCAGTACCCAGTCATTACGCAACTGGTCTAACACCCACTCAGTACCCAGTCATTACGCAACTGGTCTAACACCCACTCAGTACCCAGTCATTACGCAACTGGTCTAACACCCACCCAGTACCCAGTCATTACGCAACTCGTATAACACCCACTCAGTACCCAGTCATTACGCAACTGGTCTAACACTCACCCAGTACCCAGTCATTACGCAACTGGTCTAACACCCACTCAGTACCCAGTCATTACGCAACTGGTCTAACACTCACCCAGTACCCAGTCATTAGGCATCTAATCTAACACTCACTCAGTACCCAGTCATTAGACCACTAGTCCTACACTCTCCCAGTACCCAGTCATTAGACCACTAGTCTAACACTCACCCAGTACCCAGTCATTAGGCATCTAATCTAACACTCTCCCAGTACCCAGTCATTAGGCATCTAATCTAACACTCACTCAGTACCCAGTCATTAGACCACTAGTCTAACACTCTCCCAGTACCCAGTCATTAGACCACTAGTCTAATACTCATCATTCCCTTCTTTCATTTTCTTATTCCATCAACTCTCTATCTCAGTATATATCTCTTTCTCTATCTCTTTCTCTTTCTCCACCTTTTTCACACAGCTCAGTGTGTGTGTGTGTGTGTGTGTGTGTGTGTGTGTGTGTGTGTGTGTGTGTGTGTGTGTGTGTGTGTGTGTGCGTGCGTGCGTGCGTGCGTGCGTGCGTGCGTGCGTTTGTGTGTGTGAGTCCCATAGGGCGGCGCGCAATTGGCCCAGCGCCTTCCGGTTTTGGCTAGTAAATAAGAATTTGTTCTTAACTGACTTGCCTAGTTAAATAAAGGTTCAATTCAAATTTTAAAAAAATGTGTGAGTGCGTTCGGGACTGGGTTTGTATAATAATGCTGGGTCTGGGCCTAATACTGTACAACTCACCTCTGACCCGTGACCCCTAGTGCTCTGCCCAGGGTCAACACAATGTCACTCGGAGGCGCAATTAAGCTCGTTACACAAGTTTAAGCCTGTTGGGCGACCTTAACTTACCTTAACTTAACAGTGGGAGTAAACAATCCTATTACTCTAATAATATAGACGAAGCCAAGAGCCCTTTTCCATTCTTAAATAACCCTGTCAGGCTTTGCTGCTGGTTGCTGGCTGTCAGACACTGTGTAGCCAACAACAGTACAAAAGCCTTCTTAGAGGGATTGAACTAGTGATTCCAGGAACCTTTTTTGAGCATCTGCTAAATGACTGAAATGTAAATGTACATTTAAAGAGACAAACGTTTTATATTAATATTAAATCCAAGTTTGTTAACAAAAACCCTTTCAAAGGAGTCTAAAATGTAATCTATTGAAAAGTGTGGATGGTTATACAATTAGAATAAAACTTGGGTCTATAACTGTATGTTATATGGACCAATGGTGAATGTGTTATTCGATCATTCAATTTGGGCTAGCGACTGATATAGAGATGAGAGCGTGAGTACAGATAGGGACTAGGAGGCTGACTGCAACAGCTGCCTCCACACATATTTCAGAGCGACTGCATTAGCCCTGAGGCTAAAGCCTAGACAAAGTGAGCTTTAATAAATTATTAGACCTTCCCTAAAGTTAAAACAATCACCAAGTGTTCATAGTGAAGCTAAGTCAAAGATGCTATGTGGTGCATTTTGCATTTGTTTTCGTCAGACACACACACACACACACACACACACACATCCATATGTATCATTCAGGACACATTGAGTAGAGCTGACATGAATGCCATAGAGGGCCCAAATCTCTTTCAGTCAAGAGAGGGTCACAGATAACTGAAGTTGAAATATGTCCATTCTCACTGCTGTTGGGTTCCAGCTACTGACAGGTGTACCCAATAGGGCCGGGACAATACCAGTATGGCGATACTCGTTCGTATCGTGGCAAGGAAACAAAACACAAAGCGGATTTAACTTCTTTAGGGAAACAACCCTAATGTTGGAAACAAACATCATTATGTTGTCATCCAGTCAAAATTGTTTTCCAAGCTATAGCGCACAATATTTTACATACAGCAGGTATTTAAAGGACCAAGAGTTTGGTCTGTTTGAGGTTTTCATTTTTGCCATGGAAAGAATATTGAGATACTGGTATCATCCCAGCCCTAACACCCAATATATTCACAGACGAATATACTGTTTCCATAGCCTGAAAAACACTTCCATTACATTACATGACCATGACAACACAAGCTGAAGGTCAATGGCGATGGCAATATAACAGTGAAGCTTATGCATTTTCCCCACACCATGTAGATGTATATTTACACAGCGCCTTCGGGAAAGAATTCACACCCCTTGACTTTTTCCACATGTTGTTGTGTTACAGCCTGAATTAAACGTTTATTAAATGTTGTGTGTTACTGATCTACACACAATACCCCATAATGTCAAAGTAGAATTTTGCTTGTAGAAAATTTTTGAAATTAATAAAAAATGTAATGTTGAAATGTCTTGGCTCAATAAGTATTAAATCCCTTTGTTATGGCAAACCAAAACAGAGTAAGTTTAGGAGTAAAAATGTGCTTAACAACTCCCATAATAAGTAGGGAGGAGGTCAGAGACCTGGCAGTGTGGTGCCAAGTCAACAACCTCTCCCTCAATGTGAGCAAGACAAAGGAACTGATCGTGGACTACAGGAAAAGGCGGGCCAACAGGCCCCCGTTAACATCAACGGGGCTGTAGTGGAGCGGGTCTAGAGTTTCTAGTTCCTTGGTGTCAACATCACCAATGATCTATCATGGTCCAAATACACCAAGACAGTCGTGAAGAGGGCACAACACAACCTTTTCCCCCTCAAGAGACTGAAAAGATTTGGCATGGGTCCCCAGATCCTCAAAAAGTTCTACAGCTGCATCATCGAGAGCATCCTGACGGGTTGCATCACCGGCTGGTATGGCAACTGCTCGGCATCTGACCGTAAGGTGCTACAGAGGGTAGTGTGTACAGCCCGGTACATCACTGGGGCCAAGCTTCCTGCCATCCAGGACCTATATAATAGGCACTGTCAGAGGAAAGCCCATAAAATTGTCAGAGACTCCAGTCACCCAAGACTGTTTTCGCTGCTACCGCACGGCAAGTGGCACCGGAGCGCCATGTCTAGGACCAAAAGGCTCCTTAACAGCTTCTACCCCCAAGCCATAAGACTGCTCAACAAATAAAGTTTGATTTGATTTAGAGAAGACACAGAACTTCAAATGTGCTTCTACAAAGTATTGACTCAGGGGTGTAAATACTTATTTTAATACATTTGTTAAAATTTCAAAAAACAAGTTTTCACTTTGTCATTATGCAGTATCGTGTGTAGATGGGTGAAGAAGAAAAAAAGTTTCATCCATTTTGAATTTAGGCTGTAACACAACAAAATGTGGAACGAGTCTAGGGGTATGAACACTTTCCGAAGGGACTGTACCTTGGGCCAAATCCTATCAATGCCAAATCCATGTTACAAGCTTACAAACAGGTGGCTTTTAGATAGCTCTAGAGGCATAATCCTAGATTAAGACTGACAACAGGTCTTCACTGGACTGGGAATACATCTCCATTGTAGTTCCAGACTGTCTCTTATCTCAAAGCTCACAGCACGCGTTGTTTGTCACCGGGGGACAAAAACACAGCAACATTTGTCTGTTTGTTTGCATCAAACAGCTATATTATTCACCATAAAAGTGCTTTCTAAAAGGAGATAAAAAAAATAAAAAAATATTCATTAAATTATTGAATGGCATGAAAGCATAATGTCCGCAGACGGTCTCTGATTCGAGACATTGTACATTTGTTCTAGTTTTTAGACAGTAAATAATGAACTTAGTTTGAGAATGAATAGTTTACACACAAGAAGCGACGCAGGCTTTTCAGGGAACACGATACACAATGGAGAGACATTGGGGAGACTGATGCAAGTTTAAAGTACCTCGCTACACAACCCATCTGACAGTCCAAGATAAATAAATATATAATATGGGTAGAAATCAGGGCTTATATTCATAAAGTGTCTCAGAGGTAGAGTGCTGATCTAGGATCAGGTCGCTTCTCTTTTTTGTTATGAATTCAAATACAAAAATGATCTGAGATCAGCACTCCTACTCTGATGGAATACAGGCCCATACAGTAGCAATAGAAAACGGCACTGCTTTCTACCAAGAAAAGGAATCTCACCCACTTTTTTACTTTCTTTCCTCTTAATCACTAGTCCCAGACTAAAACGTAGATGGAGAGGGCAGGAGTAGCTGATGGTGTATGTAAGCAGAGTTAGATAATGCTTGGATGACCTGAGGTCAGGTGAGGAGGAGAGGCAAATCAGGAAGGCTGAGGAGGCACTAAGAGAAGTACCTTTAGACCCTCCCAGAACAGTTGTTGTTGGGTTGCAGGCGCGTCTGCAGTGTCCCCTTGGCATGGCCAGCTGTCAGAATGCAAGCTAATCCTCCAAGGTATCCCCCTGCCAGGCCAGGACATTGTATAGCCTCCGTCCCCCACTGCTGCCCTGGCCTGCACCACAGTCTGTCTGTCTGTGTGCCTGTCTGTGTGGGGCACGTTAAAGGTTTATTATGGGGGATCAGGCAAAGGCCTGCACAGACACACATTTAGGTTTGTTAGCATATACATACAGTACAGACAGACCTGACAGAACAGACAGACAAACAGAACAGACCCAACAGAGATTAGACATGACATATCGAAAGACAGACAGACGACAGACCAGAGACAGACAGACCAGAGACAGACAGACACACAGACAGACACACAGACAGACACAGACAGACAGACACCCTAAAATACAACACACACACAGACTTAAAGCCTGCCTGGCGTTGAGAGGTGTAAGAGTGAGATGGCAGGCCAAGTCATCCTGGCTCCTACACAAGGTAGCCATTGTCCCCTGTAGCCGCAGATATGCTATACATTGTACAGAGCACAGGTTGAACTCATACAGCCATAGGCGCTGGCTAACCCTAGCCTTTTTATTCACATGGGGCCAGGACCTCAAATCACCATCGACCTCAGGAAATACTCTAGGGCTTTTGTTTATTGAGTAACACCCATAGAGATCCTATTAAATTATTAGAGGGGCCACGTCATTTAAGGACATATATCCTAAACCCTCTAAGTTCCATAATGGGGCGACAATGGCAGCCATCTTTGTCAGGGAGAAATCCAAAACCAGTCTATCCCTTTCATACACAGACCAAAATCCCACTTATTTACCAGGCCTGCATTTTTATACCAGCTTTTTCCTATATCTGAAAGGGGTAGGGGGTAAAAAAAACATGGGAAATAAAAGCCACATAGAGACCTAGTCATGATTCCTGCATTTTCACGGACCCTGTAACCAAAATGCAGGAATCGGGCTGTGTATTAACATTTCCATTGTTTAACTCCTCCCTAATTTGAACTGCAAACCTCCCACATGGTTCAACAACATACCCCACCCAGCACTGACACAGAGCTCAGGGGAGGCAAACCCTCTGGAGAGAAAGCAGGATCTTCTTCTAGTCCTATTTTAAAAGAGTTACAAAACCTAAAATGTTTGTGTTCTTACCATGACAGCAGTCTATGGACAAGATGACAAGATGACAAGATGTTTACCCACTGCCATCAATCATTAATGTGAGTATTTCTTGTGCAGAGCCCTGTTCTAGTGGAAACACTCTCCGGCACCTGCCGCATACAACTTTCCACCGGAGAACAGGGATCAATCTCTACTTCCAACCTTCCCACTGTTGCTCATCCTATTTGCCCGTCTCCCCATCTAATTTCATTACTGTCGGAATAAAGTGTCAAAACACCCAAACAAATATTAGCATACTTTCAATTTCATCACCAAAAATCTCTATGTAACAAAGTCATCACATTTTGAGTGTTAATTTATTATTCAAAGCATCCTGAAAACACCTGACCCCTGTTTATTTTTGTATATCTATTTTTTTACTCTGGACATGGGCCTAAGCTGTGTCAAAATACATAGAATGAGATAAATGTGCGTGTGTGTGTGTGTGTGTGTGCGTGCCTGTGTGCCTGCGTGTGTGTTTGTGTGCGCATGTGGGGTTTAAACCATAAACTGTTTGTGTGAGTGATGGAGGTACATAAATGACCATACATCAGAGTTAATGTACAGTATCACTGACCATTAACGATCATCATTACATCATTACTGATATGTGTCTATTGAATAGATAGTACAACAGTAACCTATTTACATTTTTTTAAACCTTTATTTAACTAAGCAAGTCATTTTAAGGACAAATTCTTATTTACAATGACAGCCGACCCCGGCGACATTGGCCCTCTGCGACTCCCAATCACGGCTGGATGTGATACAGCCTGGATTCAAACCAGGGACTGTAGTGACACCTCTTACACTGATACGCAGTGCCTTAGACCGCTGCGCAACACGGGAGCCCTACTTAAAAGGATAGTTCCATGATTTTAGATATTTGTTTCCTCATCTTGAAAGCAGACGCTCCTTGTTCATAGACTGCTTTTCAAGGTATGGAAAAGTAATATCTAAAAATGCTAAATTGCTGAACTATCCATTTTAATATTATTATTATTATTTTATTCATGACTAAACCACTATACAGTGTGGAGCTCTTCTGTTTCTCTGTCAGCGTCCCAAATGGTACTCTATTTCCCAAAGGGCTCTGGTCAAAATCACTACAGTATATAAGAATAGGGTGCAGCTTCAAATCAAATGTTATTGGTCACACATTTAGCAGGGTATTATTGTGGGTGTAGCGAAATGCTTGTGTTCCTAGCTCCAAAAGTGCAGTAATATCTAACAATTCACAACAATAACCACACAAATCTAAAAGTAAAATAATGGAATAAAGAAATATATAAATATTAGGACGAGCAATGTCGGAGTGGCATTGACTAGAATACAGTAGAATAGAATAGAGTGTATACTTATGAGATGAGTAATACATAGACTAAGATACAGTAGAATAGAATACAGTATATACATATGAGATGAGTAATACATAGACTAAGATACAGTAGAATAGAATACAGTATATACATATGAGATGAGTAATACATAGACTAAGATACAGTAGAATATAATACAGTGTATACATATGAGATGAGTAATACATAGACTAAGATACAGTAGAATATAATACAGTGTATACACATGAGTAAAGCAGGATTTAAACATTATTAAAGTGACTGGTCTTCCATTATTAAAATGGCCAGGGATTCCATGTCTACGTATACAGGGCAGCAGCCTCTGAGGTGCAGGGTTGAGTAACTGGGTGGTAGTCGGCTCGTGAGGGCTATTGAACAGTCTGATGGCCTTGAGATAGAAGCTGTTTTTCAGTCTCTCAGTCCCAGCTTTGATGCAGCTGTACTGACCTCGCCTTCTGGATGATAGGAGGGGTGAACATTCCGTGGCTCGGGTGTTTGATGTCCTTGATGATATTTTGTTTCCTTCCTGTGACATCAGGTGCAGTAGGTGTCCTGGAGGGCAGGCAGTGTTCCCCCGGTGATGCGTTGGGCTCCACCCTCTTGAGAGCCCTGTGGTTGCAGGCAGTGCAGTTGCCATACCAGGCGGTGATACAGCCTAACAGGATGCTTTTAATGGGGTGGCAGGGTAGCCTGGTGGTTAGAGCATTGCAAGTTCATATCCCCAAGCTGACAAGGTACAAATCTGTCGTTCTGCCCCTGAACAGGCAGTTAACCCACTGTTCCTAGGCCGTAATTGAAAATAAGAATCTGTTCTTAACTGACTTGCCTAGTTAAATAAAGGTAAAATAAAAAAATAAAAAATAAAATTGTTTATCTGTAAAAGTTTGTAAGGGTTGCTGTTGCGCCTTCTTCACCACACTCTCTGTGTGGGTGGACCATTTCAGATAGTCAGTGATGTGGACGCCGAAGAACTTGAAGCTTTCCACCTTCTCCACTGCGGTCCCGTCGATGTGGGTAGGGGCGTGCTCCCTCTGCTGTTTCCTGAAGTCCACCATCAACTCTTTCATTTTGTTGACATCTCGTCATTGTTGGAAATCAGGCCTACCACTGTTGTGTTGTCTGCAAACTTGATGATTGAGCTGGAGGTGTGCAAGGCCACACAGTCATGGGTGAACAGAGAGTACAGTTTGGCACCCAATCTCTGTCTTATCCTAGCTCTTTTATCTCGATCTCCATTGTACCATTTTATTTCTTATTTTCTGTAACTGCATGGGTTGTGTGTGTCAAACAGGTGAGTGAACGAGGTGTACACATGAGTGACTTTAAAAAATGTACATATATTTAACCTTTATTTAACTAGGCAAGTCAGTTAAGAACACATTCTTATTTACAATGACGGCATAAGAACAGTGGTTTAACTGCCTTGTTCAGGGGCAGAACAACAGATTTTTACCTTGTCAGCTCGGGATTCGATCAAGTAACGACTGGGCTACCTGCCACCCAAAATTACTTAACCAGTGACTTGACCAGTGAGAACTAATTAACTCAAACTACTGAGTGATTCTCATGAAACCAGTTTAAAACCTGTCTGTAACAAATTGAGTTACAAAACCATGATGCATTTGCAAAAATCAACTATTATTCTGAGGACTAAGGTTTCTAGTTTTTGGCAAAGTGTCCTAAATACATTTTCGACAGAATTTTGTAAACTTTCACCCCAAATTCTCATTACTGAAATGTGTCCGGATTATATTCCCTATTTGAATAAAACACAAATTATGTTGCTGTAGTTTGTCCATCTGTCTGCAACTGTCTCCCACTGTCTCCCACTGTCTACCTCAGTCTCCCACTGTCTGCCTCAGTCTCCCACTGTATTCACTGTCTACCTCAGTCTCCCACTGTATTCACTGTCTATCTCAGTCTCCCACTGTATTCAGTGTCTACCTCAGTCTCCCACTGTATTCACTGTCTACCTCAGTCTCCCACTGTATTCAGTGTCTACCTCAGTCTCCCACTGTATTCACTGTCTACCTCAGTCTCCCACTGTATTCAGTGTCTACCTCAGTCTCCCACTGTATTCACTGTCTACCTCAGTCTCCCACTGTATTCACTGTCTACCTCAGTCTCCCACTGTATTCAGTGTCTACCTCAGTCTCCCACTGTATTCACTGTCTACCTCAGTCTCCCACTGTATTCACTGTCTATCTCAGTCTCCCACTGTCTACCTCAGTCTCCCACTGTATTCACTGTCTACCTCAGTCTCCCACTGTATTCACTGTCTACCTCAGTCTCCCACTGTATTCAGTGTCTACCTCAGTCTCCCACTGTATTCACTGTCTACCTCAGTCTCCCACTGTATTCACTGTCTACCTCAGTCTCCCACTGTCTACCTCAGTCTCCCACTGTCTACCTCAGTCTCCCATTGTATTCACTGTCTACCTTAGTCTCCCACTGTCTACCTCAGTCTCCCACTGTCTACCTCAGTCTCCCACTGTCTACCTCAGTCTCCCACTGTTCACCACTACTGGTGCGTATTCACATGGCATCCAAGGTTACATTGGGAGTGAACAAAGGGGAACTGTCATATTATGGGACACAGTTGCATACAGTAGGAGACCGTGGTAGACTATGGGAGACTGTGGGAGACAGAGGGAGACAGTGAATATAGTGGGAGACAGAGCGAGACAGTGGGAAACAGTGGGAGACAGTGGGAAACAGTTGGAGACAGTGGGAAACAGTTGGAGACAGTGGGAGACAGTGAGAAACAGTGGGAAACAGAACGAGACAGTGGGAGACAGTGAATATAGTGGGAGACAGAGCGAGACGGTGAATATAGTGGGGGACAGAGCGCGACAGTGGGAAACCGTGGGAGACAGTGGGAGACAGTGGGAAACAGTGGGAGACAGAACAAGACAGTGGGAAACAGTGGGAGACAGAACGAGACAGTGGGAGACAGTGAATATAGTGGGAGACAGAGCGAGACAGTGAATATAGTGGGAGACAGAGCGAAACAGTGGGAGACAGAACGAGACAGTGGGAGACAGTGAATATAGTGGGAGACAGAGCGAGACAGTGAATATAGTGGGAGACAGAGCGAAACAGTGGGAGACAGAACGAGACAGTGGGAGACAGTGGGAGACAGAGCGAAACAGTGGGAGACAGAACGAGACAGTGGGAAACAGTGGGAGACAGAGCGAGACAGTGGGGGACAGTGAATATAATGGAATATAGTGGGAGACAGTGAGAGACAGTGGATATCTGCCCCCACTACGCGGTGAATAAACTTTACCTTTCAAATAAACAGAAGATCTGATACTGCAGCTCACAATTGCATTCCGTGTGTACCGTGTGTACAGTGTGTACAGTGTGTACCGTGTGTAACGTGTGTACAGTGTGTAACATGTGTACAGTGTGAACCGTGTGTAACGTGTGTACCGTGTGTACCGTGTGTAACGTGTGTAACGTGTGTACCGTGTGTACCGTGTGTACAGTGTGTAACGTGTGTACAGTGTGTACCGTGTGTAACGTGTGTACAGTGTGTAACGTGTGTACAGTGTGTAACGTGTGTACCGTGTGTAACGTGTGTACCGTGTGTAACGTGTGTAACGTGTGTACCGTGTGTACAGTGTGTAACGTGTGTAACGTGTGTAACGTGTGTACAGTGTGTAAAATGTGTAACGTGTGTACAGTGTGTACCGTGTGTACAGTGTGTAACGTGTGTACAGTGTGTAACGTGTGTACAGTGTGTAACGTGTGTACAGTGTGTAACGTGTGTAACATGTGTACAGTGTGTAAAATGTGTAACGTGTGTACAGTGTGTAACGTGTGTACCGTGTGTAACGTGTGTACAGTGTGTAACGTGTGTAACGTGTGTACCGTGTGTAACGTGTGTACAGTGTGTAACGTGTGTAACGTGTGTACAGTGTGTAACGTGTGTACAGTGTGTAACGTGTGTACCGTGTGTAACGTGTGTAACGTGTGTAACGTGTGTACCGTGTGTAACGTGTGTACAGTGTGTAACGTGTGTACAGTGTGTAACGTGTGTAACGTGTGTACAGTGTGTAAAATGTGTAACGTGTGTACAGTGTGTAACGTGTGTACAGTGTGTACAGTGTGTAACGTGTGTACCGTGTGTAACGTGTGTACAGTGTGTAACGTGTGTACAGTGTGTAACGTGTGTAACGTGTGTACAGTGTGTAAAATGTGTAACGTGTGTACAGTGTGTACCGTGTGTACAGTGTGTAACGTGTGTACAGTGTGTAACGTGTGTAACGTGTGTACCGTGTGTACCGTGTGTACCGTGTGTACAGTGTGTACAGTGTGTAACGTGTGTAACGTGTGTACAGTGTGTAAAATGTGTAACGTGTGTACAGTGTGTACCGTGTGTACAGTGTGTAACGTGTGTAACGTGTGTACACTGTGTAACGTGTGTAACGTGTGTACCGTGTGTAACGTGTGTACAGTGTGTAAAATGTGTAACGTGTGTACACTGTGTAACGTGTGTAACGTGTGTACAGTGTGTACCGTGTGTACAGTGTGTAACGTGTGTACAGTGTGTAACGTGTGTAACGTGTGTACAGTGTGTAAAATGTGTAACGTGTGTACAGTGTGTAACGTGTGTAACGTGTGTACCGTGTGTACAGTGTGTAAAATGTGTAACGTGTGTACAGTGTGTAACGTGTGTAACGTGTGTACCGTGTGTACCGTGTGTAACGTGTGTACAGTGTGTAACGTGTGTAACGTGTGTACAGTGTGTAAAATGTGTAACGTGTGTACAGTGTGTACCGTGTGTACAGTGTGTAACGTGTGTACAGTGTGTAACGTGTGTAACGTGTGTAACGTGTGTAACGTGTGTACAGTGTGTACCGTGTGTAACGTGTGTACCGTGTGTACCGTGTGTACAGTGTGTAACGTGTGTACAGTGTGTAACGTGTGTAACGTGTGTACAGTGTGTAAAATGTGTAACGTGTGTACCGTGTGTACAGTGTGTAACGTGTGTACAGTGTGTAATGTGTGTAACGTGTGTACCGTGTGTACAGTGTGTAACGTGTGTACAGTGTGTAAAATGTGTAACGTGTGTAACGTGTGTACCGTGTGTACCGTGTGTACAGTGTGTACAGTGTGTAACGTGTGTACAGTGTGTACAGTGTGTACAGTGTGTAACGTGTGTACAGTGTGTAACGTGTGTAACGTGTGTACCATGTGTACAGTGTGTACCGTGTGTACAGTGTGTACCGTGTGTACAGTGTTTAACGTGTGTAACGTGTGTACAGTGTGTAACGTGTGTACCGTGTGTACAGTGTTTAACGTGTGTAATGTGTGTACAGTGTGTAACATGTGTAACGTGTGTAACGTGTGTACAGTGTGTACACAGTTGGAGACAATGGGAAACAGTTGGAGACAGTGGGAGACAGTGAGAAACAGTGGGAAACAGAACGAGACAGTGGGAGACAGTGAATATAGTGGGAGACAGAGCGAGACGGTGAATATAGTGGGGGACAGAGCGCGACAGTGGGAAACCGTGGGAGACAGTGGGAGACAGTGGGAAACAGTGGGAGACAGAACAAGACAGTGGGAAACAGTGGGAGACAGAACGAGACAGTGGGAGACAGTGAATATAGTGGGAGACAGAGCGAGACAGTGAATATAGTGGGAGACAGAGCGAAACAGTGGGAGACAGAACGAGACAGTGGGAGACAGTGAATATAGTGGGAGACAGAGCGAGACAGTGAATATAGTGGGAGACAGAGCGAAACAGTGGGAGACAGAACGAGACAGTGGGAGACAGTGGGAGACAGAGCGAAACAGTGGGAGACAGAACGAGACAGTGGGAAACAGTGGGAGACAGAGCGAGACAGTGGGGGACAGTGAATATAATGGAATATAGTGGGAGACAGTGAGAGACAGTGGATATCTGCCCCCACTACGCGGTGAATAAACTTTACCTTTCAAATAAACAGAAGATCTGATACTGCAGCTCACAATTGCATTCCGTGTGTACCGTGTGTACAGTGTGTACAGTGTGTACCGTGTGTAACGTGTGTACAGTGTGTAACATGTGTACAGTGTGAACCGTGTGTAACGTGTGTAACGTGTGTACCGTGTGTACCGTGTGTAACGTGTGTAACGTGTGTACCGTGTGTACCGTGTGTACAGTGTGTAACGTGTGTACAGTGTGTACCGTGTGTAACGTGTGTACAGTGTGTAACGTGTGTACAGTGTGTAACGTGTGTACCGTGTGTAACGTGTGTAACGTGTGTACCGTGTGTACAGTGTCTAACGTGTGTAACGTGTGTAACGTGTGTAACGTGTGTACAGTGTGTAAAATGTGTAACGTGTGTACAGTGTGTACCGTGTGTACAGTGTGTAACGTGTGTACAGTGTGTAACGTGTGTACAGTGTGTAACGTGTGTACAGTGTGTAACGTGTGTACAGTGTGTAACGTGTGTAACATGTGTACAGTGTGTAAAATGTGTAACGTGTGTACAGTGTGTAACGTGTGTACCGTGTGTAACGTGTGTACAGTGTGTAACGTGTGTACAGTGTGTAACGTGTGTAACGTGTGTACCGTGTGTAACGTGTGTACAGTGTGTAACGTGTGTAACGTGTGTACAGTGTGTAACGTGTGTACAGTGTGTAACGTGTGTACCGTGTGTAACGTGTGTAACGTGTGTAACGTGTGTACCGTGTGTAACGTGTGTACAGTGTGTAACGTGTGTACAGTGTGTAACGTGTGTAACGTGTGTACAGTGTGTAAAATGTGTAACGTGTGTACAGTGTGTAACGTGTGTACAGTGTGTAACGTGTGTACAGTGTGTAACGTGTGTCCCGTGTGTAACGTGTGTACAGTGTGTAACGTGTGTACAGTGTGTAACGTGTGTAACGTGTGTACAGTGTGTAAAATGTGTAACGTGTGTACAGTGTGTACCGTGTGTACAGTGTGTAACGTGTGTACAGTGTGTAACGTGTGTAACGTGTGTACCGTGTGTACCGTGTGTACAGTGTGTACAGTGTGTAACGTGTGTAACGTGTGTACAGTGTGTAAAATGTGTAACGTGTGTACAGTGTGTACCGTGTGTACAGTGTGTAACGTGTGTAACGTGTGTACACTGTGTAACGTGTGTAACGTGTGTACCGTGTGTAACGTGTGTACAGTGTGTAAAATGTGTAACGTGTGTACACTGTGTAACGTGTGTAACGTGTGTACAGTGTGTACCGTGTGTACAGTGTGTAACGTGTGTACAGTGTGTAACGTGTGTAACGTGTGTACAGTGTGTAAAATGTGTAACGTGTGTACAGTGTGTAACGTGTGTACCGTGTGTACAGTGTGTAAAATGTGTAACGTGTGTACAGTGTGTAACGTGTGTAACGTGTGTACCGTGTGTACCGTGTGTAACGTGTGTACAGTGTGTAACGTGTGTAACGTGTGTACAGTGTGTAAAATGTGTAACGTGTGTA
Organism: Oncorhynchus masou masou; assembly: GCF_036934945.1. Classification (NCBI taxonomy): domain Eukaryota; kingdom Metazoa; phylum Chordata; class Actinopteri; order Salmoniformes; family Salmonidae; genus Oncorhynchus; species Oncorhynchus masou. The sequence continues at coordinate 65,258,875 of NC_088226.1, read as the reverse complement.
CAGTGTGTACCGTGTGTACAGTGTGTAACGTGTGTACAGTGTGTAACGTGTGTAACGTGTGTAACGTGTGTAACGTGTGTACAGTGTGTACCGTGTGTAACGTGTGTACCGTGTGTACCGTGTGTACAGTGTGTAACGTGTGTACAGTGTGTAACGTGTGTAACGTGTGTACAGTGTGTAAAATGTGTAACGTGTGTACCGTGTGTACAGTGTGTAACGTGTGTACAGTGTGTAATGTGTGTAACGTGTGTACCGTGTGTACAGTGTGTAACGTGTGTACAGTGTGTAAAATGTGTAACGTGTGTACCGTGTGTACCGTGTGTACAGTGTGTACAGTGTGTAACGTGTGTACAGTGTGTAACGTGTGTACAGTGTGTACAGTGTGTAACGTGTGTACAGTGTGTAACGTGTGTAACGTGTGTACCATGTGTACAGTGTGTACCGTGTGTACAGTGTGTACCGTGTGTACAGTGTTTAACGTGTGTAACGTGTGTACAGTGTGTAACGTGTGTACCGTGTGTACAGTGTTTAACGTGTGTAATGTGTGTACAGTGTGTAACATGTGTAACGTGTGTAACGTGTGTACAGTGTGTACAGTGTGTACCGTGTGTAACGTGTGTAACGTGTGTACCGTGTGTACCGTGTGTACCGTGTGTACCGTGTGTACAGTGTTTAACGTGTATAACGTGTGTACAGTGTGTAACGTGTGTAACGTGTGTAACGTGTGTACAGTGTGTACAGTGTGTACAGTGTGTACCGTGTGTACAGTGTTTAACGTGTGTAACGTGTGTACAGTGTGTAACGTGTGTAACGTGTGTAACGTGTGTACAGTGTGTACAGTGTGTACAGTGTGTACCGTGTGTAACGTGTGTAACGTGTGTACAGTGTGTAACGTGTGTACCGTGTGTACCGTGTGTACCGTGTGTACCGTGTGTACAGTGTGTAACGTGTGTACCGTGTGTACAGTGTGTAACGTGTGTACCGTGTGTACAGTGTGTAACGTGTGTAACGTCTGTACAGTGTGTACAGTGTGTACAGTGTGTACAGTGTGTAACGTGTGTAACGTGTGTACAGTGTGTACAGTGTGTACAGTGTGTAACGTGTGTAACGTGTGTAACGTGTGTACAGTGTGTAACGTGTGTACCGTGTGTAACGTGTGTAACGTGTGTACCGTGTGTACAGTGTGTAACGTGTGTACCGTGTGTACAGTGTGTAACGTGTGTAACGTGTGTAACGTGTGTACAGTGTGTACAGTGTGTACAGTGTGTAATGTGTGTACAGTGTGTACAGTGTGTAAAGTGTGTACCGTGTGTACTGTGTGTATTCCAAACTTCAAAGATGACAACATAAATCTCTCTGCATATTAGAATTTCACTTGTCCCATCTATTTGACATGTTACAGTGCATTTGCACACTACACAGGTGAGGAGGATGTCAACCTGGGACTTTCCAACAGCTACAAAATCCCAATTCAAACCTTGATGACTCTTTATTTCTCCCTCTCCCTCTCACTCTTTCCCCATATTCTCCCTCTCCATCTCCCTCTCCCTCTCCCTCTTTCCCTATATTCTCCCTCTCCCTCTCCCTCTCACTCTTTCCCTATATTCTCCCTCTCCCTCTCCCTCTCACTCTTTCCCTATATTCTCCCTCTCCCTCTCACTCTTTCCCTATATTCTTTCTCTCCCTCTCCTTCTCTCTCTTTCCCTATATTCTTTCTTTCTGTCAGTCAACATGTTGTTTACTCTTTAAGACCATATTGGTCCACAGGTCAGGTGAAATTTCAGAGAACTATTAGAATAGTGCAAGGATTACTTACCGATTAAGGGGCTTAAGTTCAACTAGTTAAGTTTAAATTTAGTAGGTGGAAACTCCATTGTGTTGAAGAGAGGGGCTGAAGAAGAAAGAGAGAGCCTATTTGCCTTGTCAACCTTCCTGTTCTTAATCGACTCTGATCCTGTTGGAGGTTAAATTCATTAGACCACTGTTAGTTACACACTTCACTCTTGACAGTGATATAAGACCATGGCTGGTCCATAGTTACACTAGGGTGCCTGCCCACACACTCACACACACACACACACAGGCACACACACAGGTACACAGGCACACACACACAGGCACACACACACAGGCACACACACGCACACGCACGCACACGCACACGCACACACACACACACACACTTTTCCTCGGATCACAATCTCCATGTATAATGTATATCCATATGGTTAATTGACTTCGACAAAGAACAAAGGCGACGATTAAGGGATTGACGGTTCCACACAGTCACTGATCAGGGGGACTTAGTCATGGCTTTGAAAGAGGTCATCCCTCCCTGCACTATGATTACCAGACCTTTTGCAAAGGAAAGCAAAAATCAGCATTGCTTAAGTCCTAGAAGTCCCTCCCTGGTTCAGTCCATTTGCTTCTGTTTGATTCATAATGGACACAAGCCAGATGTCCCTTGAGGATACGGAGGATGCTCCTTCTCATGCACTTTGTAAAGTATGTGTCTTGCAACATCCCACTGGGCACAGACGTCAGTTCAATGTCTACTTTTTATTAACATGTGGTTGAGTTGTCAACGAATGTGAATTCAACGGGAAATCAATAAAAAAATGGCACCATGTATTGGAGATTGTATTTAGATTAAAAGTTGTGTGAAATAAATTCCCTTACGTAGATGACTTTTTGCAAATCCAATCTATTTTACACGTTGAGTCAACGTCATCATTTAGATGTTTTTTGTTACCAAAACAAAGTTTATTGGTTGTGTACACAGTTTAGCAGATGTAATAGCAGGTGCAGCTAAATGCTTATGTTACTAGCTCCTAACAATGCAATACAATGTCAAACAAGTACACCAATTATACAAAATAATGTAATTAAGGAATGTCATAAGGAATCCAATTAACAACCCAAATAGCACTGTAACAGTAATCCAAATCTATACGTATATAAACCGGATGATTTTACACAAGATATACTAGGAATGATATGTACAAGAATCCAGTAATTAAAACAGTATATAAAACAGTATATATATGTAGTGTGTATAAACAGTGTAACTAACATACCATGTACAGTAGTAGAAATATTACAATGAACTATGTCAAGAATACAGTATTTATATACACAGTACAAAAACCCAAAGTAAAATGGATAGAATTGCAGGAAATTAGCTTCCAGACCAGAGCCTGGAATATAAATACGGTGAGCTCCAAAGGTATTGGGACAGTGACACGATTTGCTCTTTTGGCTCTGTACTCCAGCACTTTGGATTTTAAATAACACAATGACTATGAGGTTAAAGTGCAGACTGTCAGCTTTAATTTTAAGTTATGTTCATCCATATCGAGTGAACCGTTTAGAAATTACAGCACTTTTTGTACATTTTAGGGGACCAAAAGTATTTGGACAAATTCACTTATACTCCATGTGTATTAAATTAGTAAAAAGTGAAGTATTTGGTCTCATATTCATAGCATGCAATGACTACACTGTATTCTCTAACATGTTCAACCTCGCCCTGACCCAGTCTGTAATACCTACATGTTTCAAGTATAGTCCTTGTGCCCAAGAACGCCAAGGTGACCAGACTAAATGACTACTGCATCGTAGCACACACATCTGTAGACAACAAATGCTTTGAAAGGCTGGTCATGGCTCACATCAACATCATCATCCCAGAAACTCTGGACCTACTCCAATTCCCATATCACCTAAACAGATCCACAGATGATGCAATCTCTGTTGCACTCCACACTGCCCTTGCCAAACTGGACAAAGGGAACATCTACGTGTATGTGTGAATGTTGTTCATTGGCTTCAGCTCAGCAGCGTTCAACACCATAGTGCCCTCCAAGCTAATTACCTTATATTAAGCAAAGCAGATGGGACCATTTTCTTGTTTTAAAAATGTATCATTTACAAACGATGCATTTATATTTAGTGAGTCTGCCAGATCAGAGGCAGTAGGGATGACCATGTGTTCTCTTGATAGGTGTGTGAATTGGACCATTTTCCTGTGCTGCTAAGCATTCGTCATGTACTTTTTGGAGTCAGGGAAAATGTATGGAGTAAAAAGTACAATATTTTCTTTAGGAATGTAGTGAAGTAAAAGTTGTCAAAAATATAAATAGTAAAGTAAAGATAGCCAAAAAAATACTTAAGTAGTACTTTCAAGTATTTTGACTTAAGTACTTTACACCACTGCCGGCAGGGATGTCCTTGTCACATCGCACTCTAGCGACTCCTGTGGCAGGCCGGGTGCATGCACACTGACACGGTCGCACAATGTTTCCTCCGACACATTGGTGCGGCTGGCTTCCGGGTTAAGTGAGCAGTGGGTCAAGAAGCAGGGCAGCTCCGTGTTTTGGAGGACGCATGGCTCTCTACCTTCGCCTCTCCCAAGTCCATATGGGAGTTGCAGTGATTTTTATTTTTTATTTATCTGTTATTTTACCAGGTAAGTTGACTGAGAACACATTCTCATTTGCAGCAATGACCTGGGGAATAGTTACAGGGGAGAGGAGGGGGATGAATGAGCCAATTGTAAACTGGGATTATAAGGTGACCGGGATGGTTTGATGGCCAGTTTGGAAATTTAGCCAGGGCACCGGGGTTAACACCCCTACTCTTACGATAAGTGCCATGGGATCTTTAATGACCGCAGAGAGTCGGGACACCCGTTTAACGTCCCATCCGAAAGACGGCACCCTACACAGGGCAGTGTCCCCAATCACTGGCCTGGGGCATTGGGATATTTTTTAGACCAGAAGAAAGAGTGCCTCCTACTGGCCCTCCAACACCACTTCCAACAGCATCTGGTTTCCCATCCAGGGACTGACCAGGACAGACCCTGCTTAGCTTCAGAAGCAAGCCAGCAGTGGTATGCAGCGTGGTATGGGGATATGGGGACAAGACTGTAACTACCAATTGGATATCATGAAATTGGGGAGAAAAAGGGCAATAAATAAAGGTATAACCACTGACCTGAAAGGACTTGCATTATAAAGGTATAACCACTGGTCTGAAAGGACTGACATTATAAAGGTATAACCACTGGTCTGAAAGGACTGGCATTATAAAGTTATAACCACTGGTCTGAAAGGACTGTCATTATAAAGGTATAACCACTGGTCTGAAAGGACTGACATTATAAAGGTATAACCACTGGTTTGAAAGGACTGGCATTATAAAGGTATAACCACTGGTTTGAAAGGACTGGCATTATAAAGGTATAACCACTGGTTTGAAAGGACTGGCATTATAAAGGTATAACCACTGGTTTGAAAGGACTGGCATTATAAAGGTATAACCACTGGTCTGAAAGGACTGACATTATAAAGGTATAACCACTGGTTTGAAAGGACTGGCATTATAAAGGTATAACCACTGGTTTGAAAGGACTGGCATTATAAAGGTATAACCACTGGTCTGAAAGGACTGACATTATAAAGGTATAACCACTGGTCTGAAAGGACTGACATTATAAAGGTATAACCACTGGTTTGAAAGGACTGGCATTATAAAGGTATAACCACTGGTCTGAAAGGACTGACATTATAAAGGTATAACCACTGACCTGAAAGGACTGTCATTATAAAGGTATAACCACTGGTTTGAAAGGACTGGCATTATAAAGGTATAACCACTGGTCTGAAAGGACTGACATTATAAAGGTATAACCACTGACCTGAAAGGACCGTCATTATAAAGGTATAACCACTGGTCTGAAAGGACTGGCATTATAAAGGTATAACCACTGGTTTGAAAGGACTGGCATTATAAAGGTATAACCACTGGTCTGAAAGGACCGGCATTATAAAGGTATAACCACTGGTCTGAAAGGACTGACATTATAAAGGTATAACCACTGACCTGAAAGGACTGTCATTATAAAGGTATAACCACTGGTTTGAAAGGACTGTCATTATAAAGGTATAACCACTGGTCTGAAAGGACTGTCATTATAAAGGTATAACCACTGGTCTGAAAGGACTGTCATTATAAAGGTATAACCACTGGTCTGAAAGGACTGACATTATAAAGGTATAACCACTGGTCTGAAAGGACTGACATTATAAAGGTATAACCACTGGTCTGAAAGGACTGTCATTATAAAGGTATAACCACTGGTCTGAAAGGACTGACATTATAAAGGTATAACCACTGGTCTGAAAGGACCGTCATTATAAAGGTATAACCACTGGTCTGAAAGGACTGGCATTATAAAGGTATAACCACTGGTTTGAAAGGACTGGCATTATAAAGGTATAACCACTGGTCTGAAAGGACCGGCATTATAAAGGTATAACCACTGGTCTGAAAGGACTGACATTATAAAGGTATAACCACTGACCTGAAAGGACTGTCATTATAAAGGTATAACCACTGGTTTGAAAGGACTGTCATTATAAAGGTATAACCACTGGTCTGAAAGGACTGTCATTATAAAGGTATAACCACTGGTCTGAAAGGACTGTCATTATAAAGGTATAACCACTGGTCTGAAAGGACTGACATTATAAAGATATAACCACTGGTCTGAAAGGACTGGCATTATAAAGGTATAACCACTGGTCTGAAAGGACTGGCATTATAAAGGTATAACCACTGGTCTGAAAGGACTGGCATTATAAAGGTATAACCACTGGTCTGAAAGGACCGTCATTATAAAGGTATAACCACTGACCTGAAAGGACTGTCATTATAAAGGTATAACCACTGGTCTGAAAGGACTGGCATTATAAAGATATAACCACTGGTCTGAAAGGACTGGCATTATAAAGGTATAACCACTGGTCTGAAAGGACCGGCATTATAAAGATATAACCACTGACCTGAAAGGACTGTCATTATAAAGGTATAACCACTGACCTGAATGACTGTCATTATAAAGATATAACCACTGGTCTGAAAGGACTGACATTATAAAGGTATAACCACTGACTTGAAAGGACTGGCATTATAAAGGTATAACCACTGGTCTGAAAGGACTGTCATTATAAAGGTATAACCACTGACCTGAAAGGACCGGCATTATAAAGGTATAACCACTGACCTGATAGCTAACGTTAGCTGGCTGGCTCCCTAGCTGACTTTATTTGTATCCCAGAGCCATTTGCTTTGCTAGTTAGAGCCTAATGTTAGCTAGCTAACATTGTACCTGGTTGCGTGACGTGTTTACCTAGCTAAGTTAATTGTTTAGCATGTCTTAAGCTAAAGCGTACAACAGCTGTTGAATATGGCCGGTGTCAGTAAACGTCTGCAAAACAAGTCATGAAATTGTTGCCAGCAGAGCTGGTTAGGCTGTTTTCATGTTATCAAGTGGTTAACAAATCATTGGCCAGAGCATCAGGTGTGCGCTCTGAACGATCCGAGAGCAAAACGAGATGGGTGGGGCTAAAGCTTAAGAGGGTGTGAACGATGCTGAATGGGTGCAGACAAAGAAGAGCTCTTCACGAGATACCAAAACATTCAAAAGCCATTTTCTCAAAAGTGAGTTTACAAGTTCATCAACTTTTAAAGCAGAATAACTTTGCCACTGTTCCTCAGAAATGCAGTGTATGATGTACTATTTTGTAGCTCTGAGTCTCTACTTTTATCCAATATAAAATAAAAACATTTCAAATTTTGCAAAGGGCATAGGGTGCCATTTAGGACACAGACATCATTTCAATGGCAGTGAGCCAGGGAGATGAGGTATCAGGAATCAGGGTAAGACCCAAGTGCAGACTATGTGAAGGAACCATGTTTAATGTAACAACCCGGGGCAGGCAAACGACAGGTCAAGGCAGGTAGGGGTCGATAATCCAGAGTAGAGGCCAAGGTATAGGACGGCAGGCAGGCTCAGGGTCAGGACAGGGTCAGGACAGGGTCAGGACAGGCAGGGGTCAAAAACCAGGAGGACGAGAAAAAATAAACTGGAAAAATCCGGCGCTGAGACACAAAACGCTGGTAGGCTTGAACAAACAAGACGAAGTGGCCATAGACAGACAGAAAACACAGGTATAAATACCCAGAGGATAAGTGGGGAAGATGGGCGACACCTGGAGGTGGTGGAGACAAGCACAAGGACAGGTGAAACAGAACAGGGACACCTAGAGTGGTGACAATGACAGCCCTGTGAGACCTTGTAGCACGGCTGCCATGGCAGATCTGAGAGGCCAGGTGAGGATTAGAGTGAGTTTCCACTAGACGCTGATATTGGGTCAGTTTCCCTACTAATGTTTAAGGTTAAGATCGAGGGAAGGGACGTTGATCCTACATCTGTACCTAGGGAAACTTTACCGCGGAGGGCTAGGTGGCCAGCCCCTGTGGCTTGGAAAAGAACTGGTGAGTTTGATCCTGAACTTTCAGTTAAAACCAGAAGCAATTATGAACCTGAGTGATGGCTGCTCTGATGGCATTTATTAATGGTAGCCTTTAGAAGTATGTCGGCTTCAGGAGACACCAGTTGTTACCTGGCATTTCTTAATGGTAGCCTTTAGAGGTATGTCGGCTTCAGGAGACACCAGTTGTTACCTGGCATTTCTTAATGGTAGCCTTTAGAGGTATGTCGGCTTCAGGAGACACCAGTTGTTACCTGGCATTTCTTAATGGTAGCCTTTAGAAGTATGTCGGCTTCAGGAGACACCAGTTGGCATTTCTTAATGGTAGCCTTTAGAAGTATGTCGGCTTCAGGAGACACCAGTTGGCATTTCTTTTTTAATGGTAGCCTTTAGAAGTATGTCGGCTTCAGGAGACACCAGTTGGCATTTCTTAATGGTAGCCTTTAGAAGTATGTCGGCTTCAGGAGACACCAGTTGTTACCTGGCATTTCTTAATGGTAGCCTTTAGAGGTATGTCGGCTTCAGGAGACACCAGTTGGCATTTCTTAATGGTAGCCTTTAGAGGTATGTCGGCTTCAGGAGACACCAGTTGTTACCTGGCATTTCTTAATGGTAGCCTTTAGAGGTATGTCGGCTTCAGGAGACACCAGTTGTTACCTGGCATTTCTTAATGGTAGCCTTTAGAGGTATGTCGGCTTCAGGAGACACCAGTTGGCATTTCTTAATGGTAGCCTTTAGAAGTATGTCGGCTTCAGGAGACACCAGTTGTTACCTGGCATTTTGGTGAAAGTAAGTTAAACGTATGCACGTGCACACAGACACACACACACACACACTTCTCCCTAACAGAATTTTCAGGGGGGGGCACAAAGGCCCCCAAAGCAACATAGGCCCTCTGACATCAAAATAACTGTCATACAATGGTAGGAGAAACACTGCACTAACCGAATGGAAAGATTCATTTCACAAAAACAAATACAATCTCCTGCCTTTGTGTTTTGACAGCCACTGCCTGTGTTTGGTACAGATCATATAATGGGCATTAGGTACTCTACAGAAGAGTGACACAAACACATTCCCTACAGGACATTTCTTAAGTCTGAGTCTCCCCTTAAGGAGATATGTGACATATGCCACAGGGTGATATGTGGAAGGTGACATATGCCACTGAGTGAGTACCTTCCAAGCTCATCATTAAGCTCGGGGCCCTGGGTCTGAACCCTGCCCTGTGCAAATGGGTCCTGGACTTCCTGATGGGCTACCCCCAACAACACCTCTACGGTGATCCTCAACACAGGGGCCCCACAAGGGTGCGTGCTCAGCCCCCTCCTGTACTCCCTGTTCACCCATGACTGTGTGGCCACACACGTCTCAAACTCAATCCTCAAGTTTGCTGACGACACAACAGTGGTAGGCCTGATTACCAACATCAATGAGGGCCTTGGCGGAGTGGTGCCAGGAAAATAACCTCTCCCTCAACGCCAACAACGAAGGAGCTGATCATGGACTTCAGGAGACAGCAGAGGAAGCACGCCCCCATCCACATCGACAGGGCCACACTGGAGAAGGTGAAAAGCTTAAAGTTCCTCGGCGTACACATCAATGACAATCTGAAATTCCACACTCACATAGACAGTTAGGTGAAAAAGGAACAACAGCGCCTCTTCGACCTCAGGAGGCTGGTACGGCAACTGTACCACCTGCAACTGCAGGGCTCTTCAGAGGGTGGTGCGGTCTGCCCAAAGCATCACCGGGGGCACACTGCCTACCCTACAGGACATCTACAGCACCCGGTGTCACAGGAAGGCCAAAAAGATCATCAAGGACCTCAGCCACCCGAGCCACAGCCTGTTCACCCACCCGCTACCATCTAGAAGGCCAGGTGAGTACAGGTGCATCAAAGCTTGGACCGAGAGACTGAAAAACAGCTTCTATCTCAAGGCCATCGGACTGTTAAATAGTCACCACTAGCCGGGCTCCGCCCAGTACCCTGCCCTGAACTTTAGTCACTGTCACTAGACGGCTACCACCCGGTTACTCTACCCTGCCCTGAACCTTAGTCACTGTCACTAGACGGCTACCACCCGGTTACTCTACCCTGCCCTGAACTTTAGTCTCAGTCACTAGATGGCTACCACCCAGTTACTCTACCCTACCCTGAACTTTAGTCACTGTCACTAGACGGCTACCACCCGGTTACTCTACCCTGCACCTTAGAGGCTGCTGCCCAATGTACATTGACATGGAATCACTGGTCACTTTAATGGGTCCTGTGTGGCTCAGTCGGTAGAGCATGGCGCTTGCAACGCCAAGCGTCGTGGGTTCGATTCCCGCTGGGGCCACCCATATGTAAAAGTAGTGGCCCCAGCCGACTTGTAAGTCGCTTTGGACAAAAGCGTCTGCTAAATGGGATATATTATATAATGTTTACTGTTTTACCCACTTTATATGTATATACTGTATTCTAGTCAAGGACTATCCTATTTAAATATTGCTGTACATATACTATTCTATCCTACGTATTCTTCAGATATACTACATATTCTATCCACATACTGTCCATGTCTATACATCTCATCATATATTTAAGCAATTGTCACACTCTGACCATAGTTTGCGTTGTATGTTTCTATGTTTTGTTTGGTCAGGGTGTGATCTGAGTGGGCATTCTATGTTGGATGTCTAGTTTGTCTGTTTCTATGTGTTTGGCCTGATATGGTTCTCAATCAGAGGCAGGTGTTAGTCGTTGTCTCTGATTGGGAACCATATTTCGGTAGCCTGTTTTGTATTGTGGGTGATTCCTGTTTCCAGTGTTCCTGTTTCCAGTGTTCCTGTGTTGGTATTCACGTTACGGGACTGTTTCGTCTTCGTTCTTTTTTGTTGGTTCATTGTTTTTGTTCGTTGTTTAAGTATCCCATTAAAAATGGATAATCATCACGCTGCATTTTCGTCCTCCTCTCTTTCTCCCGAAGCGATCGTTACAGCAATAAGGCACCTCGGGGGTGTGGTATATGGCCAATATACCACGGCTAAGGGCTGTTCTTATGCACGACGCAACCCCCCGAGGTGCCTTATTTCTATTATAAACCTATTACCAACGTAATTAGAGCAGTAACAATACATGTTCTTGTCATACCCGTGGTATACGGTCTGATATACCATGGCTGTCAGCCAATCAGCATTCGGGGCTCGAATCACCCAGTTTATATATAAGTACAGTATATATATATTGTATTTTTCTACACACGCAATAACATCTGCTAAATATGTGTATGCGACAAATAACATTTTATTTTATATGTGTAATGTGACATATGCCACAGCGTGACATGTGTAATGTGATACAGTGCATCTGACGTCATCTGAGAAGATGAGAGGGGCGAGCGAGGCAAGGAAAGATGTTTGAAGGCTGTCAGTCATCATTGAGGATTGTTGATGTGAAGATGATGATGATGAAGAACATGATTATGGTGATGATAATGACAATGATGACAATGACGACGGTGACGATGGTGATGAAGATGGTAATGTTGACGATGATGGTGATGACGGCTATGATGATGATGGCTATGATGATGATCATGATTATGGTGATGATAATTACAATGATGACAATGACGACGGTGACGATGGTGATGAAGATGGTAATGTTGACGATGATGGTGATGACGGCTATGATGATGACGGCTATGATGATGGCGACGACGATGATGATGACTATGATGATGATAACGACATTTAGGACATTAATGACATGAATGACAATAAGGATGACGATGACGACGACGGTAATGACGACAGTGATGATAATGACCATGATGATGAGTATTGATGAGTATTGACAACATACTTCGTGCCACGAACACTCACGGTATGTCTTTACTCCTTAGTGTAAGAAACAGAAGCCTCCAACTCTCCCCTCCAAACATCTTTCTCTCCACCTCCCTTTCTTTATATCTCTCCCTCTTTCGCTTCCTCTTTCTCTCCCTGTATCAGAGACGGTCTCACTGCATGACCTAATGGAAGGAGGATCTCCTTAAAGCCACAGTGGAAGAAGAACAGACAACAGAACTGGTCCTGGGGAAGCTGCTCTCGCTTGTGGTTTGGAGGCCGAGACAGGGGAAAAAGTGACTAAGCTGCATGGCTCTTTTCTTCTCTCCACTCCTCCAGAAACAGAAAGGGATAAACTACAAGGAGATCCTATTTAGAACAGGCCCCATTTCAAGGCTAATATAAGTGAAAGAGTGATAGAGCTGGTGGTTTTGCGAAGACGCTGTGGGATGAGGCTGGTGGATTCTCTCGCTGGCTATGAGCTGCTCGCTGATCCAGCCTAAGGAACCACATCCCAGGCCCAACCTATAGCCTCGCCATCTACAACCAATGAGTACATTCAAAAGAGAACCATATTATGGACCTTGGGTGGGATAGTGACACGGGCTCTGCAGCCAAATTGAAAGAAATAGAGTAGCTTTATTCAAGTGATTTCAATGAATGAGTTAAATAGTATGGATAGAAATACAAAAGGGAGTGCACACCTCGTCAACAACAAAGCCTTTCAAATGGACCTACTTGTCCTGGCCAACAAAGTGGATAGCCTATCCCCAAACAGTAAATCATTAAAGCCTTCCCACGACGAGGGCTAGGGTCCAATAAGAATCAGCTAACTGATGACCTATAGCGTAAAGTTCCTCCCCCTCTGACATGGCACCAGGGCCACAAAGAAGACAACTATTATTACTTTAAAACTGGGATGAACCATATGGCACTTTTCTTTAATTTCTCCCAGCTCTACATTTCATATATTTCTCTTGGTAAAACCATTTAAATCTATAGGACTTCAATATTGACAGCTTAATTTGGGCTTTGCAGCAATACAACCATGAAGGCTTGATTCACACGGTCTCCTCTGAACAGTTGATGTTGAGATGTGTCTGTTACTTTATTTGGGCTGCAATCTGAGGTAGAGTAAACTCTAATGAACTTATCCTCTGCAGCAGAGGTAACTCTGGGTCTTCCTTTCCTGTGGTGGTCCTCATGAGATGCAGTTTCATCATAGTGCTTGATGGTTTTTGTGACTGACCTTCATGTCTTAAAGTAATGATGGACTGTCATTTCTCTTTGCTTATTTGAGCTGATCTTGCCCAAAAACACAAATTAACTTTTAATGAGGCACACCTGTTAATTTAAATGCATTCCAAGTGACTACCTCATGAAGCTGGTTGAGAGAATGCCAAGAGTGTGCAAAACTGTCATCAAGGCAAAGGGTGGCTACTTTGAAGAATATATTCTGATTTATTTAACACTTTTTTGGTTACTACATCATTCCATATGTGTTATTTCATAGTTTTGATGTCTTCACTATGATTCTACAATGTAGAAAATAGTACAAAATCAAGAAAAACCCTTGAATGAGTAGGTGTGTCAAACTTTTGACTTGCACTATATATCCTTATTATGAAAAGAGAGAAAGTCCATTAAAAGGGATACTGTAGTGTAGACAGGGAGAAAGTCCATTAAAAGCCTACTGTAACATTGACAGGGATAAAGTCCATTAAAAGCCTACTGTAATGTAGACAGGGAGAAAGTCCATTAAAAGCCTACTGTAACGTAGACAGTGAGAAAGTCCATTAAAAGCCTACTGTAATGTAGACAGGGAGAAAGTCCATTAAAAGCCTACTGTAACGTAGACAGGGAGAAAGTCCATTAAAAGCCTACTGTAACGTAGACAGGGAGAAAGTCCATTAAAAGCCTACTGTAATGTAGACAGGGAGAAAGTCCATTAAAAGGGATACTGTAGTGTAGACAGGGAGAAAGTCCATTAAAAGCCTACTGTAATGTAGACAGAGAGAAAGTCCATTAAAAGCCTACTGTAATGTAGACAGGGAGAAAGTCCATTAAAAGCCTACTGTAATGTAGACAGGGAGAAAGTCCATTAAACTACTGTAATGTAGCGCTGACAGGTTTCTGGAGTGTTGCCTGCCTGTGTGTCTTTAAAAGAGGCCTTTCTACGCCACACTGAAAGCTCCTATTGAGTGAATACAGAGAAACACCCTGACCAGAGTGGTCCAGATCCATACGGGGAAGCTATCAAAAGCACTCTGTATGTGAACGACGAAGGCAAACTAACGGACACGTACAAAGTCAGGTACAGTTTGTTCACCTGAAACGTGACAACACGCAGAAATACAAGACAGGTGCATTCCTTTGTGGCATAACATATGCACCAAGAAATCCCATGCTTTAAAGGGAAAGTTTCTGCTTTTTTCCCCCAACTTCCCGAAGGCATTGTCAATTCCTCCAAACAGTTTTTAAATTCTTTAGCTGGTTATTTAGCAACATCCAGAATAAGCTTAACTTAAAACAAGTGAACTATCCCTTTAAGATAATGTCTTACAGAGTAGAAATTAGAATAGACTTAACACTTACAGCAGTAGAGAGACGTCAACACCTTCAGCTCACTGGTGGGTCAGAATTGAATTCATGAACGTCTCCTAAGAAAGAGAAAAAACAAGAGATAATTTAAAACCAACCATCAGTGGTGGAAAAAGTATCCAATTAACATACTTGAGTAAAAGTAAAGATACCTTAATAGAAAATGACTCAAGTAAACGTGAAAGTCACCTAGTAAAATCCTACTTTTTAAAAAGTATTTGGTATTACATATACTTAAGTATCAATAGTACATTTTAATTGCTAAAATATGCTTAAGTATCAAAAGTAAAAGTATAAATAATTTCTAATTCCTTATATTAAGCAAAGCAGACAGCACCATGTTCTTGTTTTTAAAATGTTTGGATAGCCAGGGGCACACTCTAACACTCAGACCATTATTTACAAACAAAGCATTTGTGTTTAGTGAGTCCACCAGATCAGAGACAGGATGACCAGGGACGTTCTCTTGATAAGTGTGTGAATTGGACCACATTCCTGTCCTTCTAAACATTCTAGAATGTAACTAGTACTTTTGGGTGCCAGGGAAAATGCATGGAGTAAAAAGTACATGATTTTTTTCAGGAATATAGTGAAGTAAAAGTAAAAGTAGTCAAATTTAAATAGTAAAGTAAAGTACAGATACCCCAAAAAAACTACTTAAGAAAAAATATTTGAAAGTACTACTTAAGTACTTTACACCACTGCAAACAATCACGTCATTACATTGATATTAAAAATGTATACACATATGGACAGCATATAATGATTACAGGGTCATATCTTGCACACTTGATTGCCTTTATGCCATGTTTACATTTGTTCATGGAGTGTGATTTGTGTATTTTTTATTGGCCAGAGAAGAGATAGGAGAAGAGTGTAACATAGGCAGTGGGTCGGAATCGAACCCACGCCAACACTGACCACTAGTCCTCCCAGGCCACACAGAATTGTCACTTAATCTGCTATTGTTTTGATTGTAATGAGAAATATCTCATTGGGTTCTGTGTGTATAATTAGGATTCGCTCAGTGTGTGCCTCGAAAAACTAAATGTCAGAGCATTTTTAATAAATTACGCTTCTTCTAGTTGTTTATCTAACGTCTCCATCTATAGCTGTGCATATAGGCATGCAATGTGCTTCTATACTTGCTGCCTATCCAACAGAGAGCCTCAATGTTGGACAGGAGAGGCAGTGTAACGTAATGGTGCACACACACGGCAGCACATAAATGACAACGCACACTGTATGCAGGCACACAAACCCAGCAACACACCCAACATTAAGATTATTGAACACAGCTTTGAAGTTGGACTTTTGTTAAGCCTTCTCGTAACGTGATTACTGTCGAGGCCGCCGAGATAGGTCACTCTGTCCTCATAAATCTGGATGGAGAAGAAGGTGGCACCCTAGTCTCTATATGATGTACTACTCTTGACCAGAACTCTATGGGCTCTGGTCAAAAGTAGTGCACTACATAGGGAAAAGGGCTCTGGTCAAAAGTAGTGCACTACATAGGGAAAAGGGCTCTGGTCAAAAGTAGTGCACTACATAGGGAATAGGATGTCATTTGGGACGCAACAAAGAGTCGCTGCCCGACTGCTCTCACACATCAGTGGAAACATACCAACTAGTCGTGTGCGACTATTTAGCTTCTAAATAGCCTTTCTCCCGCCTGTGGCTCTGCTGGTTACCGCAAGTTACTAGGGTCAACCTCAATTGATCCACACGCATCTCAAACTACCTGGGTTTGTGGCGCCATGGCAACAAAGAAATACATCAAAGCAGGAGGTGCTGAGAGAGAGAGAAAACAAAATCATGGAATACACACACAACCAACCTCCAACTGACATCAAAGTCAACTTTATACTGAAACTAAGAGCAATGCATAAACCGGTCGAAACAAACATGCCTGTGATTTTACAATTTGAAGCTAATTAAGAACAATGAAGGAAAGAAGCAAATACAAGGCACATTATATTTTATTCATGTCTTAAATCTAGAAAAATTATTTTCTCTTCAAACCAACTTATTTTCTCTGAGGGCACAATTTAGAGCAATTCAAACAAGAACAACCCAGAGCCCTTGTGTTCTAGGGAGATCCTAAACTACTTAACAAATACTCAGCAGAAAATATAGCTAGAACCATCCAACTCATATCTCTGTTTCATGGAATAGGGTGAAGTTACTCCTAGACACTAATCTTGGGTCAGTTTTGCATTTCTATTACTAATGGTTAACAATAGGGTTGGAGGAGGGCATGCTGATCCTAGATCTGTACCTAGCCAACACTTTACCCCCGGAGCCTGTTTCAAAGTCAGTTTCAAAACAATCACTGCCACATAAAAAAAAAATGTTTTGCCCTAAGTCGAGGTCCCTCGACTGCCGTTCACACTCTCAACCTGTCAGCTCGTCTGAACACGTTCCAAATATCTGCAGAACCAGTTATTCTCTCTTTCCTCTTTTTCTCCACCGCTCAACACACCCTCGCCACTCTATCATCTGCCGCTGGTGGCCTCAACACCTGGAGGACGATTGTTAATCAGAAAGACAGCTGGCTACCCAGGAAGACAAGAACAAGCCACGGAACACACACACACACTAGCCGGGGTGTGTGTGTGTGTGTGTGTGTGTGTGTGTGTGTGTGTGTGTGTGTGTGTGTGTGTGTGTGTGTGTGTGTGTGTGTGTGTGTGTGTGTGTGTGTGTGTGTGTGTGTGTTCATGTGTTCATGTGTTCATGTGTTCATGTGTTTTCATGTACATGTGTGCATAAGGGCGATGGAGAGAGGCCCAGAACACTGCTATGATAACCTTATTAATTTAGGTCTATAAATTTGCTCAGGAAAACAAAGAATAACAAAGGAAGGCCTTCTCCTCAGAGAATATCCAGCAGATCATTTAGTTACTACCCACTGGACCCCTTCCAGTCTCACTCAGCCACAGCTGGTTGGAGCATTAGGCTGACAGTCAGGATCCACACACACAGACAAACACACACGCACACACAAACACACACAGACACACACCTGCACTCTCATGCACATGTAAGCACAGACATAAGCACACTCATCTCATGCACATACACACAGACAAACCGACACAACCAGTCTCCCCCTACACACACACACACACAAACACACACTCTAGGTCTTGACATGCAAGGGAGAGATGAAGCCGTCCTGGGCCTCCCCTGACAACTGGGATATGGCTGCTACCTGTTTGGCAAGGGTTCCAGCAGCTGTAAAATATTACTGTCCATGTTAGGCAAACGTTCAGGCAGCTATGGATCACACCTGTCTGAGTGAGGATCTGGCAATGGTGAAATGAGAGGGTAGACTAGCTAGCTACATGTTCGGCAAAAGCTCAAGTAGTAAAATTATACCTTTTGTCAAGAGACAGACAGGGACTAGGGAAACACAGCACAGTGGAACAACCAGAAGAAATCTGTGGAGAGAAACACACATGGTGCAACACATGAATACACGCATTCACACACACATCCAGCACACCAAAACATCCATGTGCTGTTTCGTCCCAGTTGTCAATGCCGCTCAGAAAAGGGGAGACAAAGAGACACTGTGAGACAGAGAGCGTCTCGATAACGCTTGCAGCCCATGAGCTTCGACATTGCGAGGTCAATGAGGCGTTGCGATGTCAAGCACAGCTCTACTCAGATAATGTATGTTGCACCGCAAGCTAATCACCTGGTCAATTAAACTAGAATAGAAGTCAATTGATCCATAAATTATGAGCTGGTCAGTGGATCCACTGAGAACTCACTATTTGTGCTACTGGTTGATGTCCCGTTTTCAAAGCCACTCTTTCACTCATTGTGAATGCGACCCCCAATAGCTGGGGTTTCAAGCTACCAGGGTTGTGTTCATTCGGACTGTAGAAACATGCTTTCTTAAAACAGTCTCAGTTTCGGAATGCTTTCTTGGTGCCCACTGAACACAACCAAGATGTGAGTATGGATGAGAATTCCAAGTCAACACTTTAATGAGGGGAACAAGGTAAGGGATGCCTTGCATGACTGAAAAGCTTTGGAGCATGCTGACAAAAGACCTAGTTAACACTAGACTGGCTTAACTGACAACAAGCATTATTGAAGCAGTTGTTAACATAAAATATTGCAGAGGTGAGGGGCAAGTGGCAACACATCAGTCTCAACCTCACCCTCGCTCGGTACACTTAGGTAAGATTACATTATGCTCGCTGCCATTGTTCCCCTGGTCTTCATGACAAAGCCTGTTCCACTCTGCAAATGCTCACCGAACGTTGTAAAAACAAGGGTGAATGTCAGAGAGAGTCATGAATAGGATTTCTCTTCTTTTGTTGGTTCTGGAGAGGTATGCACAAGTACATCACTGTGTGAGAGAGAATAAAGGAGGACCTGTGAGGGAGTCGGTCGAGGAGCCCGACAGTCTTCGCATTAAAAGACCTACCATTTGAAGAAGTGGATTCTTGGCCCCAAACAGAGTTCTGGGAAAACAGACCCCTGACAGACCCCTGACAGACCCTGAAAGGCAGACCTATGAATTCCTACAGACCGTAAATCAGAGTGATAACAATACCAAAAGAGATGCACCTTAACTTGAAACCTTTGAAAGTACGAATACAAAAGTCAGAGGGAGAAAAACACAAAGAAACAGTTCCTGACCTGTGTGATAATATCAGAAGAACCCATAAAGACCACAAAACACAACCAAGGGAACAGATCACAGAGCAGTATCAGACCTCTAAAGATTTGACAGCACTGTATGGAACTGAGGTTATACAGCATCAACCTTAGGTGGACTGTGTCATGGCCCCAACACCTATTTAAACTGTCAGGGCAATTAGCAACCGCCATGCTTTAATTTACAAGGCCAGAGCAGGCCTGTAATTAATTGCTGTGTGCTATAAATGTAAATGAGTCCAGTGGGGAACAGGGGAAACTAAAGTTAATTTTGTGCAAATCTACACATTTTGCCATGGGGTGTAGAGAAAATGGTGCCGTTTTAAAGCAAGTTTGCTGCAATTCTACAAAATGTTCCATGTGTTGGATAGAAGATTTAGCAATTTTATAACAATTTTCCTTTAACTATGGGGTGAAAAGGAAAATGAGCTGTTTTACAGCAAATTTCCTGCAATTCCGATAATTTGACCATGATTACTAAATTTAGATAGCCGGCCGCTAGACCAGTTGCCCATCCCTGGACTAGCTAATTCTCCATTGGGCTTAATCTGCGAGACAGGGAAATTATTTAGTGGGGAACACAAATCCACCATATGATGGAACGCAAGAAAAGGAGGTGTACAGTGTGTTGAGGAGTTGAGACGGGGGAGTTAGAATATTCTTTGAGATGGGAGAGCTAGACTAGTCTTTGAGATGGGAGAGCTAGACTAGTCTTTGAGATGGGGGAGCTAGAATATTCTTTGAGATGGGAGAGCTAGACTATTCTTTGAGATGGGGGAGTTAGAATATTCTTTGAGATGGGGGAGTTAGAATATTCTTTGAGATGGGAGAGCTAGACTAGTCTTTGAGATGGGAGAGTTAGAATATTCTTTGAGATGGGAGAGCTAGACTAGTCTTTGAGATGGGAGAGCTAGACTAATCTTTCTTAAAGCTCTTGAGTGTAGGGGGCAGTATTTTGTTTGGATGAAAAACATACCCAAATGAAACTGCCTATTTCTCAGGCCCAGAATCTAGAATATGCATATAATTGTCAGATTAGGATGGAAAATACTCTAAAGTTTCCAAAACTGTCAAAATATTGTCTGAGCTGTTTTACAGCAAATTTCCTGCAATTCCGATAATTTGACCATGATTACTAAATTTAGATAGCCGGCCGCTAGACCAGTTGCCCATCCCTGGACTAGCTAATTCTCCATTGGGCTTAATCTGCGAGACAGGGAAATTATTTAGTGGGGAACACAAATCCACCATATGATGGAACACAAGAAAAGGAGGTGCTAGACTAGTCTTTGAGATGGGGGAGTTAGAATATTCTTTGAGATGGGAGAGCTAGACTAGTTTTTGAGATGGGGGAGTAAGAATATTCTTTGAGATGGGGGAGTTAGAATATTCTTTGAGATGGGAGAGCTAGACTAGTCTTTGAGATGGGGGAGTTAGAATATTCTTTGAGATGGGAGAGCTAGACTAGTCTTTGAGATGGGGGAGTTAGAATATTCTTTGAGATAGGAGAGCTAGACTAGTTTTTGAGATGGGGGAGGAAGAATATTCTTTGAGATGGGAGAGCTAGACTATTCTTTGAGATGGGAGAGCTAGACTAGTCTTTGAGATGGGAGAGCTAGACTAGTCTTTGAGATGGGGGAGTTAGAATATTCTTTGAGATGGGAGACCTAGACTAGTCTATTAGATGGGAGAGCTAGACTAGTCTTTGAGATGGGGGAGTTAGAATATTCTTTGAGATGGGAGAGCTAGACTAGTCTTTGAGATGGGGGAGTTAGAATATTCTTTGAGATGGGAGAGCTAGACTAGTCTTTGAGATGGGAGAGCTAGACTAGTTTTTGAGATGGGGGAGTAAGAATATTCTTTGAGATGGGAGAGCTAGACTAGTCTTTGAGATGGGGGAGTTAGAATATTATTTGAGATGGGAGAGCTAGACTAGTCTTTGAGATGGGAGAGCTAGACTAGTCTTTGAGATGGGGGAGTTAGAATATTCTTTGAGATGGGAGAGCTAGACTGGTCTTTGAGATGGGGGAGTTAGACTAGTCTTTGAGATGGTGGAGTTAGAATATTCTTTGAGATGGGAGAGCTAGACTAGTCTTTGATATGGAAGAGCTAGACTAGTCTTTGAGATGGGGGAGTTAGAATATTCTTTGAGATGGGAGAGCTAGACTAGTCTTTGAGATGGGGGAGTTAGAATATTCTTTGAGATGGGAGAGCTAGACTAGTCTTTGAGATGGGAGAGCTAGACTAATCTTTCTTAAAGCTCTTGAGTGTAGGGGGCAGTATTTTGTTTGGATGAAAAACATACCCAAATGAAACTGCCTATTTCTCAGGCCCAGAATCTAGAATATGCATATAATTGTCAGATTAGGATGGAAAATACTCTAAAGTTTCCAAAACTGTCAAAATATTGTCTGTGAGTATAACAGTACTGATATTGCAGACGAAAACCTGAGGAAAATCCAACCAGAAAGTGCTGTTTTTCCTGAAAGCTCTCTGTTCCATTGCCTGCCTTCACTCCATTTAAAGGGATATCAACCAGATTCTCTTTCCTATGGCTTCCCTGTGGTGTGAACAGTCTTTAGACATAGTTTCAGGCCTTTATTTTGAAAAATGAGCGAGAAAGATCACATCGCGTCATTGTATGGCTGGGTGCCAGCAGTGTTTTGCATGCGCAACAGCTTGGAGCAGACATTTCTCTCTCTCTCCTATTGAAGAAGCTTTTGTCCCGGTTGAAATATTATTGATTATATATTGTAAAACCAACCTGAGGATTGATTATAAAAAAGTTTGACATGTTTCTACGAACTTTCCGGATACTATTTGGAATTTTCATCTGCAATGTCGTAACCGCTCGAGCCTGTGGATTTCTGAACATAACGAGCCAACCAAATGGAGATATTTGAATGTTGACAAAAATAATCCCGCTAACGGGATGGGTGCATCAAGAGGTTTTAAGTCAGGAAATGTCAGACAAGCGTTTTCACTGTAAAGTTCCTCCTCGCCTTTAGAGTGGGGTGCTGAAGCTGCTTTCTCATATCAGGAAAGGGGTGAGGACTGTACCTTGTGGTGCCCCAGTTTTTGGCATCGCCACAGTCTCTTTACTGTCTCTTTACTGTTTCTACTACCTTTTTCTAAAGACAAGCTTCTAGGGTGCTGACCAATACTTTAATCAAGTGAAATGCAAATTTGGCGGTACGACCCTAAGGAGGTTAAACAGGTTAAGTAGGAATGGTTGTGCTTGAGAGGGTGTGATTAGATAAGAGGCAAACAAAGATATATTGATCCTCAAGGTATCCACTTTGCTAACTTCATCATTCCCACGGATCCTAATATTGTGTGTACGTGAAACACGTGAGTTCTTCACTCTTCTGATTGTCTGTTTGGGGGGGGGGGCTTTCAATTGCCCATGGAAAACTTGCCTGTCAGAAAGGGGGCGTATGTGTGTTGAAGTTGTTCGACACCATCAAAAGCACCCATCATTATTATGTTTCATTTGACCCCACCTCTTATAGAAGTGTGTTACACAATGACATAATAATTTATGGCTGCTCTTTTTCACCAATCTGTCTCACAAAAGGTTGGCACTTAACCCTTTTCTTGTGTGCACCATGAACAAGCAGGCACAGAGCCCATTGTGTGTTGAGAGTGGCGGGAAACACACGTGAAGTTTAACAATGTAGGGTACGAGTTAAGCGAGCAACACTTCAACACAGAGACCTGAGCTGCCACAATAGAGTCTTTATGACATAAGCTTCTTGTCACTGTGGCTCTTTAGAAAAGCAGATGGGATTTTTCCTACAGCATGCATCCAGCAATAACAATTGACATCACAAGCCAGCCTATATTTGCCATATTAAAAAGGGGGACACAGTGTAAGCTCCCTGAGGAGGAGGCTACACTGCACAGCCAGCTGAGGCAGCTAGTTTCCAGTCCTCCAGAAGGGAGGTCCTCACAGAGGGAACCAAGAAGTTGGGAAGCTACAGAAAAGTACTTCTCCTATAGCTACACTTGCTTTTAAATCTTTGTAAGTCCGACAAGCCAGAGCAACCACTCTGTGGTCGAATTGTAGGTGAGTTGGTTAGTGGTTTCTCATGGTGAATGCTAACACAGGGCTAACGTTACTGCGTGTGCTGAAAGGCCTGGTAACACAAGGTTAGCATTAGAGGTGCTAAAAGCACAAGAGTTGGGTCCCATGAAATGCCTGTAATTCTATTCAGATGGGCTGCTGTACACACTGCTACCGTTACAAGGGGGGGGTTTACCCTTTGATACAGTGGACCTCAACTTCCATCAGTCATATCGTATACATGAGGTCACATGCAGTCCAGTAGCAGTCCAGCCCCGTCAGCTGTACTGGTGCCAAAGCCCCTGTTCAATACTCTGTCATCCAGAAACAGTATGCCTCAGCAGCCCAGCAACTAGGATTCCTGCTTCCATGGCTGTACAGTACACTGTACACAAATAAGGCATGTGAGAAACATGTAGGCTACTACTTGTCTCTTGAACTGTGTCCCATCGTTGGATTCATAAAACACAGACTACCATGTTATACACCTAGTCATGCTCAAATGTAGGGTTGTCAATCAAAGTGTACTAGTGCATTTCTATTCTGGGTTTCCCAGCCCCGTCCCTTTCCCCCTGGCCACTCCCCCTCTCAGGCCTCCAAACAAAGCCAGTCTTATTGTGGGCCCCATCCCTTTCCCCTGGCCACTCCCCCTCTCAGGCCTCCAAACAGAGCCAGTCTTATTGTGGGCCCCATCCCTTTCCCCTGGCCACTCCCCCTCCCAGGCCTCCAAACAGAGCCAGTCTATTGTAGGCCCCATCCCTTTCCCCCTGGCCACTCCCCCTCTCAGGCCTCCAAACAGAGCCAGTCTTATTGTGGGCCCCATCCCTTTCCCCTGGCCACTCCCCCTCTCAGGCCTCCAAACAGAGCCAGTCTTATTGTGGGCCCCATCCCTTTCCCCTGGCCACTCCCGCTCCCAGGCCTCCAAACAGAGCCAGTCTATTGTAGGCCCCATCCCTTTCCCCCTGGCCACTCCCCCTCTCAGGCCTCCAAACAGAGCCAGTCTTATTGTGGGCCCCATCCCTTTCCCCTGGCCACTCCCCCTCTCAGGCCTCCAAACAGAGCCAGTCTATTGTAGGCCCCATCCCTTTCCCCCTAGCCACTCCCCATCTCAGGTCTCCAAACAGAGCCAGTCTTACTGTGGGCCCCACCCCTTTCACAAACAGTGCCAGTCTTACTGTGGGCCGCATCCCTTTCCCCATAGCCTCACTCCCCCTCCCAGGCCTCCAAATAGAGCCAGTCTTCCTGTGGGCCCATCCCCCTCCCAGGCCTCCAAACAGAGCTTCTTACTGTGGGCCCATCTCCCTCCCAGGCCTCCAAACAGAGTCAGTCATACTGTGGGCCCATCCCCTTCCCAGGCCTCCAAATAGAACCAGTCATACTGTGGGCCCATCCCCCTCACAGGCCTCCAAACAGAGCCAGTGTTAATATGGGCCCCTCCCAGGCCTCCAAACAGAGCCATTCTTACTGTGGGCCCCTCCCAGGCCTCCAAACAGAGCCATTCTTACTATAGGCCCCTCCCAGGCCTCCAAACATAGCCAGTCTTACTGTGGTCCCAGCTCTCACCACCACCTCATAATGACCACAGTTTGATTAAAGGCCCT
The DNA here is from genome assembly GCF_036934945.1 of Oncorhynchus masou masou. Classification (NCBI taxonomy): domain Eukaryota; kingdom Metazoa; phylum Chordata; class Actinopteri; order Salmoniformes; family Salmonidae; genus Oncorhynchus; species Oncorhynchus masou. The sequence continues at coordinate 65,233,766 of NC_088226.1, read as the reverse complement.
TCTCCAAGCTGTAAACCACGGGAACAGCCTGCATTGACAGCTGGCCACCGACCAATGAGCGTCAGCCATAGGGGCATGCTGGGTGGAACCAGCATCCTTCCCCAGGCGTTCTGACCACATACCCGTTTGAGGCCTCACACCCTGAGCGGTGCCGCCCCGCCCCATTAGTAGTGGCCACTGTGCGAGTGGTGAAGTGTGGGCTGGTAAAGCTGAAGGCTGGAGCTTTTCATCCAGGCACCAATGTATGTTGCACAACATCTCGACATGACCGCACATACTATGGCACATATCAATACATATTCCATCTTTGTGGCGAGACCCCACCCACACAAGGCCCTGTCTCTACAAGACCTTGGAATACTTTTGTGTGTGTGTGTGTGTGTGTGTGTGTGTGTGTGTGTGTGTGTGTGTGTGTGTGTGTGTGTGTGTGTGTGTGTGTGTGTGTGTGTGTGTGTGTGTGTGTGTGTGTGTGTGTGTGTGTGTGTGTTTTATGCCAGTGTATCCATCTGTGTGTATTATTCTCTGTGTGGTGTGTCCCAGCTTCAGCAGCCCTTTCAGATGGTCAGAGAGGCTCATGGTAACTGCATGGGAGGCCAAACCACAAACCCTCGCTACAACATTTCAGCACATTTCCCCTTTTCAACCACATCCAGAATAAGACTAACTCTAAATGTACAGTATGTTAATACCACAGAGAACAAATCACAGGATCTTGTAAAAGAGCCATTTGTCAATGGTGCACTGCTCAGGCTGGAGGTTCAAATCCAGCTCTGCCAATAGGATTCGTGGAACACATACATTTAAAAAAGCTCTTAACTCAACATCTAATTCTTGCAAACCATTGTTAACAGTATGTTCTTGAACACAAACGGTATTAACACTAGTAATAACATGATGATAAATAGAAATACCACTTAGACAGCCTTGCAGGTGGTAACCACTGTGGTGTGCAATGATCGAGCCAAAAGCAGCGTTGCTCCCAGCGACTCAAGAGAACTCTCGAGGTGACACACACATGTCCACCTGGAGACGATATGACGCAGACAGACAAACATCAACACCTTCTCACTCTTTGTTGGCCACGTCTGGTGTCAGCCTTTTGACCGTGCGTAGAGCACACAATGAAATGTGTGGGAGTGGAGCCTTACAAAAGCTAGTCTATGTTTTGTTATTTGATATGGTAACTTGTTCACAGCTTTCTTCTTCTACTCTTTTGTTCCAGAAAGAAGGCCATTTTTCTTCGCCTGACACATGGGAAAGGAAGCTTAGCTTCATTATGATTTGTTTTCCATTTTGATCCAAGTCAAGTGTTCATATTTTCCTACTTTCCCTTTCTGCATTCCGTCGGCTGGCGTGCTCGTGGAAGACGGTGTTGGGGAATGTAAGCTTCCTGGTCTGGAGACCATTCATAGCCTGTTTACAACCTGTTCATAGCAGGTTCATGCTGCATGTCTCATTCCTGGAGACCAACCATAGCCTGTTCATAGCATGTTAATAACCTGTTTATAGCCCATTCATGCTGCATCATTCATCTCATCATTCCTGGAGACCATTCATAGCCTGTTCATACCCTACCAGCCATTTCCGGTTGCAGGTCTCATCATTTAGGATTGTTTTGACTGGAAGTTGAAGACGCAAAGCAAAGTTCTCTGAACTAAATCTGCTGCCACCTTCTGTCTTCCAAACAGCTAATGAGGTATTATGACAATCTACTAATTAAGACATTTATGCTGCAGTGGAATAAGAGGGCTTTACTTTCACTGACGGCCAGTCAATATTCAGTCACTACTCAGTCACTACTCAGTCACTACTCAGTCACTACTCGGCCATCTCACTCTGTCAACAATCCAAAAGTCAGCACGCCATTGGCTAAAACCAAGGAGACCAACAAATTCAGCAGTTTTCTTCCAGAGGAATTTTTTCCAGAGCTCTTTGACACATGCCTTTGTCTTTACCTCGCAAGTTAAGATATCAGTGCCTTTGTCTTTACCTCGCAAGTTAAGATATCAGTGCCTTTGTCTTTACCTCGCAAGTTAAGATATCAGTGTCTTTGTCTTTACCTCGCAAGTTAAGATATCAGTGTCTTTGTCTGCACCTCGCAAGTTAAGATATCAGTGTCTTTGTCTTTACCTCGCAAGTTAAGATATCAGTGTCTTTGTCTTTACCTCGCAAGTTAAGATATCAGTGTCTTTGTCTGCACCTCGCAAGTTAAGATATCAGTGTCTTTGTCTTTACCTCGCAAGTTAAGATATCAGTGTCTTTGTCTTTACCTCGCAAGTTAAGATATCAGTGCCTTTGTCTTTACCTCGCAAGTTAAGATATCAGTGTCTTTGTCTGCACCTCGCAAGTTAAGATATCAGTGCCTTTGTCTTTACCTCGCAAGTTAAGATATCAGTGCCTTTGTCTTTACCTCGCAAGTTAAGATATCAGTGTCTTTGTCTGCACCTCGCAAGTTAAGATATCAGTGCCTTTGTCTTTACCTCGCAAGTTAAGATATCAGTGCCTTTGTCTTTACCTCGCAAGTTAAGATATCAGTGCCTTTGTCTGCACCTCGCAAGTTAAGATATCAGTGCCTTTGTCTTTACCTCGCAAGTTAAGATATCAGTGCCTTTGTCTGCACCTCGCAAGTTAAGATATCAGTGCCTTTGTCTTTACCTCGCAAGTTAAGATATCAGTGTCTTTGTCTTTACCTCACAAGTTAAGATATCAGTGTCTTTGTCTTTACCTCGCAAGTTAAGATATCAGTGTCTTTGTCTTTACCTCGCAAGTTAAGACATCAGTGTCTTTGTCTGCACCTCGCAAGTTAAGATATCAGTGTCTTTGTCTTTACCTCGCAAGTTAAGATATCAGTGTCTTTGTCTTTACCTCGCAAGTTAAGATATCAGTGCCTTTGTCTTTACCTCGCAAGTTAAGATATCAGTGCCTTTGTCTGCACCTCGCAAGTTAAGATATCAGTGTCTTTGTCTGCACCTCACAAGTTAAGATATCAGTGTCTTTGTCTGCACCTCGCAAGTTAAGACATCAGTGTCTTTGTCTTTACCTCGCAAGTTAAGATATCAGTGCCTTTGTCTTTACCTCGCAAGTTAAGACATCAGTGTCTTTGTCTGCACCTCGCAAGTTAAGACATCAGTGTCTTTGTCTGCACCTCGCAAGTTAAGATATCAGTGTCTTTGTCTGTACCTCACAAGTTAAGATATCAGTGTCTTTGTCTGCACCTCACAAGTTAAGACATCAGTGTCTTTGTCTTTACCTCGCAAGTTAAGATATCAGTGCCTTTGTCTTTACCTCGCAAGTTAAGATATCAGTGTCTTTGTCTGCACCTCGCAAGTTAAGATATCAGTGCCTTTGTCTTTACCTCGCAAGTTAAGATATCAGTGTCTTTGTCTTTACCTCGCAAGTTAAGACATCAGTGTCTTTGTCTGCACCTCGCAAGTTAAGACATCAGTGTCTTTGTCTGCACCTCGCAAGTTAAGATATCAGTGTCTTTGTCTGTACCTCACAAGTTAAGATATCAGTGTCTTTGTCTGCACCTCACAAGTTAAGACATCAGTGTCTTTGTCTTTACCTCGCAAGTTAAGACATCAGTGTCTTTGTCTTTACCTCGCAAGTTAAGACATCAGTGTCTTTGTCTTTACCTCACAAGTTAAGATATCAGTGTCTTTGTCTTTACCTCGCAAGTTAAGATATCAGTGCCTTTGTCTTTACCTCACAAGTTAAGACATCAGTGTCTTTGTCTGCACCTCACAAGTTAAGACATCAGTGTCTTTGTCTGCACCTCACAAGTTAAGATATCAGTGTCTTTGTCTTTACCTCACAAGTTAAGATATCAGTGCCTTTGTCTTTACCTCACAAGTTAAGATATCAGTGTCTTTGTCTTTACCTCTCAAGTTAAGACATCAGTGTCTTTGTCTTTACCTCACAAGTTAAGATATCAGTGCCTTTGTCTTTACCTCACAAGTTAAGACATCAGTGTCTTTGTCTTTACATCACAAGTTAAGACATCAGTGTCTTTGTCTTTACCTCACAAGTTAAGACATCAGTGTCTTTGTCTTTATCTCTCAAGTTAAGACATCAGTGTCTTTGTCTTTACCTCTCAAGTTAAGACATCAGTGCCTTTGTCTTTACCTCTCAAGTTAAGACATCAGTGCCTTTGTCTTTACCTCTCAAGTTAAGACATCAGTGCCTTTGTCTTTACCTCTCAAGTTAAGACATCAGTCAATGACTGATTGAGAAAAAAGTATGTATTTTCTCTTTTACAATGATTCCGTTTTTGAAAAAAGCCAGAATAAAAATGTACGATGACAGGAGTTCCAGGGGCCTCATTCATAAACTGAGCACACTTACAAAATATACCCCAAAATGTGTGTGCCACAGTTTTCCTGCAAATGTTGACGTGAGCATGTCCTTTCCTGCACACAAACTTTTAAACCATGCGTACGCACACCTTCTAATCTAGTGGATGAATTATTGTATTGTAAGTATTACACTACATACCAATGGGGGCTATGATGACACACGTATTCATAAAATACATAATGCAGCCATTTGCCATTAGTGAGAAGAACTAAAATAAATCGAGGGTGTTATATTTTTTTGATTTAAACTAATTAGACATAATAATTTATTTTATTTTATTTTCATAACCATTGCAGAATATATTCCTTACATTTTCTGGCCGTGATGGGTTCATATTCCTGAAGTACCCATATAACAAATCAGCATGTGTATCTCTCGTTTAATTGGGTCTATGTAAATAGATAGGCTATACATTGACTGTATGTGATCTCATAGGCAGTGTGGTTTATGGCCTACAGACACATTTAACAGGTGAACATCAAGACAGTTGATATTTTGAAGTATGTATGCTACTACTGTGTCTAGCTGTCACACCCTGACCATAGTTTGCTTTGTATGTTTATATGTTTTGTTTGGTCAGGGTGTGATCTGAGTGGGCATTCTATGTTGTGTGTCTAGTTTGTCTGTTTCTGTGTTTGGCCTGATATGGTTCTCAATCAGAGGCAGGTGTTCGTCATTGTCTCTGATTGGGAACCATATTTAGGTAGCCTGTTTGGTGTTGGGTTTTGGTGGTGATTGTTCCTTTTCCTGTCCTTATGTCTGTCGTGTGTTAGTTTGCACCAGTATTAGGCTGTTTCGGTTTTCGTTAAGTTTATTGTGTTTTGTATTGATTCGTGTTTCTTCAGTTTTATTAAACATGGATCGCAATACACACCCCGCATTTTGGTCCGACTCTCTTTCACCTACAGAAAACCGTGACAGAATCACCCACTACAACAGGACAAAGCGGCGTGGTAACGGGCAGCAGCAGGAGCAGCGTAATAAGGACTTCTGGACTTGGGAAGAAATCCTCGACGGGAGCGGACCCTGGGCTAAACCAGGGGAGTGTAGCCGCCCCAAGGTGCAGCTCAAAGAGGAATGGACATGGGAGGACGAACTGGACGGTAAAGGACCCTGGGCACAGCCAGGAGAAAATCGCCGCCCCAAAGAAGAGCTGGAGGCGAAGAAAGCGGAGAGGCGCTGGTATGAGGAGGCAGCACGGCGACGCGGATGGAAGCCTGAGAGTCAGCCCCAAAAACTTCTTGGGGGGGGGCTCACAGGGGGTAGGGCGACGCTAGGTAGGAGACCTACGTCAACTTCCTGTGGTTACCGGGGGGCTAGAGAGACCGGGCAGGCACCATGTTATGCTGTGGTGCGCACGGTGTCCCCAGTGCGGGTGCATAGCCCGGTGCGGTACATTCCAGCTCCGCGTATTGGCCGGGCTAGAGTGAGCGTCGAGCCAAATGCCATGAAGCCGGCTCTACGCATCTGGTCTCCAGTGCGTCTCCTTGGGCCGGCTTACATGGCACCAGCCTTGCGCACGGTGTCCCCGGTTCGCCTGCATAGCCCAGTGCGGGCTATTCCACCTCGCCGCACTGGCAGAGCGACCGTGAGTATTCAACCAGGTAAGGTTGGGCAGGCTCGGTGCTCAAGAGCTCCAGTGCGCCTGCACGGTCCGGTCTACCCAGTACCACCTCCACGCACCAGCCCTCTGGTGGCAGCTCCCCGCACCAGGCTTCCTGTGCGTGTCCTCGGCCCAGTACCACCAGTGCCAGCACCACGCATCAGGCCTACAGTGCGCCTCGCCTCTCCAGCGCTGCCAGAGCCTTCCTCCTCTCCTGCGCTGCCGGAGTCTCCAGCCTGTTTAGCGCTGCCAGAGCCTTCCTCCTCTACAGCGCTGCTGGAGTCTCCTGCCTGTTCAGCGCAGCCTGAGCTGCCAGTCTGCATGGAGCAGCCAGAGCTGCCAGTCTGCATGGAGCAACCAGAGCTGCCAGTCTGCATGGAGCAGCCAGAGCAGAACAGGGCTCCGGGCAGCCGAGCGGAAATGGAAGAAAACTCGCCTCCCTGCGGACCTGGCATCCTTTCACTCCCTCCTCTCTACATTTTCCTCCTCTGTCTCTGCTGCTAAAGCCGCTTTCTACCACTCTAAATTCCAAGCATCTGCCTCTAACCCTAGGAAGCTCTTTGCCACCTTCTCCTCCCTCCTGAATCCTCCTCCCTCCTGAATCCTCCTCCCCCTCCCCCCCCTCCTCCCTCTCTGCAGATGACTTCGTCAACCATTTTGAAAAGAAGGTCGACGACATCCGATCCTCGTTTGCTAAGTCAAACGACACCGCTGGTTCTGCTCACACTGCCCAACCCTGTGCTCTGACCTCTTTCTCCCTCTCTCTCCAGATGAAATCTCGCTTCTTGTGACGGCCGGCCGCCCAACAACCTGCCCGCTTGACCCTATCCCCTCCTCTCTTCTCCTGACCATTTCCGGAGACCTTCTCCCTTACCTCACCTCGCTCATCAACTCATCCCTGACCGCTGGCTACGTCCCTTCCGTCTTCAAGAGAGCGAGAGTTGCACCCCTTCTGAAAAAACCTACACTCGATCCCTTCGATGTCAACAACTACAGACCAGTATCCCTTCTTTCTTTTCTCTCCAAAACTCTTGAACGTGCCGTCCTTGGCCAGCTCTCCCGCTATCTCTCTCAGAATGACCTTCTTGATCCAAATCAGTCAGGTTTCAAGACTAGTCATTCAACTGAGACTGCTCTTCTCTGTATCACGGAGGCGCTCCGCACTGCTAAAGCTAACTCTCTCTCCTCTGCTCTCATCCTTCTAGACCTATCGGCTGCCTTCGATACTGTGAACCATCAGATCCTCCTCTCCACCCTCTCCGAGTTGGGCATCTCCGGCGCGGCCCACGCTTGGATTGCGTCCTACCTGACAGGTCGCTCCTACCAGGTGGCGTGGCGAGAATCTGTCTCCTCACCACGCGCTCTCACCACTGGTGTCCCCCAGGGCTCTGTTCTAGGCCCTCTCCTATTCTCGCTATACACCAAGTCACTTGGCTCTGTCATAACCTCACATGGTCTCTCCTATCATTGCTATGCAGACGACACACAATTAATCTTCTCCTTTCCCCCTTATGATGACCAGGTGGCGAATCGCATCTCTGCATGTCTGGCAGACATATCAGTGTGGATGACGGATCACCACCTCAAACTGAACCTCGGCAAGACGGAGCTGCTCTTCCTCCCGGGGAAGGACTGCCCGTTCCATGATCTCGCCATCACGGTTGACAACTCCATTGTGTCCTCCTCCCAGAGCGCTGAGAACCTTGGCGTGATCCTGGACAACACCCTGTCGTTCTCAACTAACATCAAGGCGGTGGCCCGTTCCTGTAGGTTCATGCTCTACAACATCCGCAGAGTACGACCCTGCCTCACACAGGAAGCGGCGCAGGTCCTAATCCAGGCACTTGTCATCTCCCGTCTGGATTACTGCAACTCGCTGTTGGCTGGGCTCCCTGCCTGTGCCATTAAACCCCTACAACTCATCCAGAACGCCGCAGCCCGTCTGGTGTTCAACCTTCCCAAGTTCTCTCACGTCACCCCGCTCCTCCGCTCTTTCCACTGGCTTCCAGTTGAAGCTCGCATCCGCTACAAGACCATGGTGCTTGCCTACGGAGCTGTGAGGGGAACGGCACCGCAGTACCTCCAGGCTCTGATCAGGCCCTACACCCAAACAAGGGCACTGCGTTCATCCACCTCTGGCCTGCTCGCCTCCCTACCACTGAGGAAGTACAGTTCCCGCTCAGCCCAGTCAAAACTGTTCGCTGCTCTGGCCCCCCAATGGTGGAACAAACTCCCTCACGACGCCAGGACAGCGGAGTCAATCACCACCTTCCGGAGACACCTGAAACCCCACCTCTTTAAGGAATACCTAGGATAGGATAAAGTAATCCTTCTCACCCCCCCTTAAATGATTTAGATGCACTATTGTAAAGTGGCTGTTCCACTGGATGTCATAAGGTGAATTCACCAATTTTTAAGTCGCTCTGGATAAGAGCGTCTGCCAAATGACTTAAATGTAAATGTAGAGCTGCCAGTCTGCAAGGAGCTGCCAGTCTGCAAGGAGCTGCCAGTCTGCATGGAGCAGCCAGAGCTGCCTGTCTGCAAGAAGCCGCCAGAGCTGCCAGTCTGCAAGAAGCCGCCAGAGCTGCCAGTCTGCAAGAAGCCGCCAGAGCTGCCAGTCTGCATGGAGCAGGCAGAGCCGTCAGTCAGCATGGAGCAGCCAGAGCCGTCAGTCAGCATGGAGCAGCCAGAGCCGTCAGTCAGCATGGAGCAGCCAGAGCCGCCAGTCAGCATGGAGCAGCCAGAGCTGCCAGTCAGCATGGAGCAGCCAGAGCCGTCAGTCTGCCAGGAGCCTCCAGTCAGCCAGACTCTTCCAGATCCGCCAGTCAGCCAGGATCTTCCAGATCCGCCAGTCAGCCAGGATCCGCCAGTCAGCCAGACTCTTCCAGATCCGCCATTCAGCCAGGATCTTCCAGATCCGCCAGTCAGCCAGGATCCGCCAGTCAGCCAGACTCTTCCAGATCCGCCAGTCAGCCAGACTCTTCCAGATCCGCCAGTCAGCCAGACTCTTCCAGATCCGCTAGTCAGCCAGGATCTGCCAGAACCGCCAGTCAGCCAGACTCTTCCAGATCCGCCAGTCAGCCAGACTCTTCCAGATCCGCCAGTCAGCCAGACTCTTCCAGATCAGCCAGTCAGCCAGGATCTGCCAGAACCGCCAGCCAGCCAGGATCTGCCAGAGCCTTCCTCCTCTCCTGTGCTGCCGGAGTCTCCCGCCTGTCCGGCGCTGCTGCCGGAGTCTCCCACCTGTCCAGCACTGCTGCCGGAGTCTGAAGAGCCCCTCTGTCCCGAGCTTCCCCTCTGTCCCGAGCTGCCCCTCTGTCCCGAGCTGCCCCTCTGTCCCGAGCTGCCCCTCTGTCCCGAGCTGCCCCTCAGTCCAGTGGGGTTATATAGTAGGGTCGCCGTAGTTAGGAGGCCAAGGAAGCGGACAAGGTGGCGGGCAAAGACTATGGTGAAGTGGGGGCCACGTCCAGCGCCAGAGCCGCCACCGCAGACAGATGCCCACCCAGACCCTCCCCAATAGGTTCAGGTTTTGCGACCGGCGTCCGCACCTTGGGGGGGGGGGGGGTACTGTCACACCCTGACCATAGTTTGCTTTGTATGTTTATATGTTTTGTTTGGTCAGGGTGTGATCTGAGTGGGCATTCTATGTTGTGTGTCTAGTTTGTCTGTTTCTGTGTTTGGCCTGATATGGTTCTCAATCAGAGGCAGGTGTTAGTCATTGTCTCTGATTGGGAACCATATTTAGGTAGCCTGTTTGGTGTTGGGTTTTGGTGGTGATTGTTCCTTTTCCTGTCCTTATGTCTGTCGTGTGTTAGTTTGCACCAGTATTAGGCTGTTTCGGTTTTCGTTACGTTTATTGTTTGTTGTATTGATTCGTGTTTCTTCAGTTTTATTAAACATGGATCGCAATACACACCCCGCATTTTGGTCCGACTCTCTTTCACCTACAGAAAACCGTGACACTAGCCTACTGAAACTTCAAATTGTTTTAAATAGCCTTAGACAATATTTCAGAATTCGTGGGCAGTCCAGCCTATTTAGGTTGGGGGGAAAAGTGAATGCAAAACATTGTTGAATTCAAAAGTTCTGCTGACAGGTCCACACCTATTTTGCCATCCTTTGTTTTCTTTTTCAGACACTGTCACGGTCCTTTGTCAGATATAGCATAAATTACTGCTTATATAAAATATTTGACAGTATGGGTAGGCTACAGCACTGCTGTACGATAGGAGTGTGACATCATGGCCTATTTCATCTCAGAGCCTATACCAAGGCAGGAAACACAATAATCTATTGATAAACCAAATATTGAACAACATGTCATCCTTTGTATAGAAATGTGAGCTGTAGCCAGGCGTTCTGGTCTCCGATATACAGTCGTGGCCAAAAGTTTTGAGAATGACACAAATATTAATTTTCACAAAGTCTGCTGCCTCAGTTTGTATGATGGCAATTTGCATATACTTCAGAATGTTATGAAGAGTGATTAGATGATCAATTAATTGCAAAGTCCCTATTTGCCATGCAAATGAACTGAATCCCCAAAAACATTTCCACTGCAATTCAGCCCAGCCACAAAAGGGCCAGCTGACATCCTGTCAGTGATTCTCTCGTTAACACAGGTGTGAGTGTTGACGAGGACTAGGCTGGAGATCACTCTGTCATGCTGATTGAGTTTGAATAACAGACTGGAAGCTTCAAAAGGAGGGTGGTGCTTGGAATCATTGTTCTTCCTCTGTCAACCATGGTTACCTCCAAGGAAACACATGACGTCATCATTGCTTTGCACAAAAAGGGCTTCACAGGCAAGGATATTGCTACCAGTAAGATTGCACCTAAATCAACCATTTATTGGATCATCAAGAACTTCAAGGAGAGCGGCTCAATTGTTGTGAAGAAGGCTTCAGGGCGCCCAAGAAAGTCCAGCAAGCGCCAGGACTGTCTCCTAAAGTTGATTCAGCTGCGGGATCGGGGCACCACCAGTACAGAGCTTGCTCAGGAATGGCAGCAGGCAGGTGTGAGTGCATCTGCACGCACAGTGAGGCAAATACTTTTGGAGGATGGCCTGGTGTCAAGAAGGGCAGCAAAGAAGCCACTTCTTTCCAGGAAAAACATTGGGGACAGACTGATATTCTATAAAATGTACAGGGATTGGACTGGTGAGGACTGGGGTAAAGTAATTTTCTCTGATGAATCCCCTTTCCGAATGTTTGTGGTATCTGGAAAAAAGCTTGTCCGGAGAAGACAAGGTGAGCGCTACCATCAGTCCTGTGTCATGCCAACAGTAAGGCATCCTGAGACCATTCATGTGTGGGGCTGCTTCTCAGCCAAGGGAGTGGGCTCACTCACAATTTTTCCGAAGAACACAGCCATGAATAAAGAATGGTACCAACACATCCTCCAAGAGCAACTTCTCCCAACCATCCAGGAACAGTTTGGTAACGAATAATGCCTTCTTCAGCATGATGGAGCACCATGCCATAAGGCAAAAGTGATAACTAAGTGGCTCAAGGGAACAAAACATTTATATTTTTGGCCCATGGCCAGGAAACTCCCCAGACCTTAATCCCATTGAGAAAAACCCACAAATTCTGACAAACTCCAAGCATTAAGTATGCAAGAATGGGCTGCCATCAGTCAGGATGTGGCCGAGAAGTTAATTGACAGCATGCCAGGGCGGATTGCAGAGGTCTTGAAAAAGAAGGGTCAACACTACAAATATTGATTGACTCTTTGCATCAACTTCATGTAATTGTCAATAAAAGCCTTTGACAGTTATGAAATGCTTGCAATTATACTTCAGTATTCCATAGTAACATCTGACAAAAAAATATCTAAAGACACTGAAGCAACAAACTTTGTGGAAATTAATATTTGTGTCACTCAAAACTTTTGGCCACTACTGGACAATCAATCTTGCAGAATACACAGACAGGCATCCGATATTGACAGCATGTTTGTTTTAAAAAGTCACTGTAAATTATTTTTCCAGCTCCCTTCAGAAATGTGATCAAATATGTTATTTCCCTTCCTTTTACAAACTGCCGTGGCCTAATTCCAATTGTGCCAAAGTATACACCATAAAAGGTGAATGGAGGGTGTTTTCCAGACAGAGTTTTATTGTTCTTTCATGAGCGCACAGTTTATGTATGGCGTGGGCTTATGTATGGCGTGGGCTTATGTATGGCGTGGGCTTATGTATGGCGTGGGCTTATGTATGGCGTGGGCTTATGTATGGCGTTGGCGTGGGCTTATGTATGGCGTGGGCTTATGTATGGCGTGGGCTTATGTATGGCGTGGGCTTATGATTGGCGTGAGCTTATGTATGGCGTGGGCTTATGTATGGCGTGGGCTTATGTATGGCGTGGGCTTATGTATGGCGTGGGCTTATGTATGGCGTGAGCTTATGTATGGCGTGGGCTTATGTATGGCGTGGGCTTATGTATGGCGTGGGCTTATGTATGGCGTGGGCTTATGTATGGCGTGGGCTTATGTATGGCGTGGGCTTATGTATGGCGTGGGCCAAGTTGATAAATCTCTATATTTTTTAGACGTATGGATTCTTTTCATGGCGCACGCAGATATTTGGTGTGATATTTACAAAACAGTTATAAATGAGGCCCCAGACAGTACAGCGGTGAATATAAATACATGAACCTGATCTTGTTTGCACAAACCATGTGAGTATCAGGGGTGTTTGATTGCCTGTAGATCTCCCACAAATTCAACTATGGATCTCAAAGCCAATTCCACCTTTTTGTTTTTATTCCCCTCTAATCAGGGTCTGATTTTTTTATATAACCTTTATCTAACTAGGAAAGTCAGTCAAGAACAAATTCTTATTTACTATGACAGCCTACACCGGCCAAACCCACATGACGCAAGGCCAATTGTGCGCCACCCTATAGGACACCCAATCACAGCTGGTTGTGATACAGACTGGATTCGAACCAATGTGTCTGTAGTGACACCTCTAGCACTGAGATGCAGTGCCTTAGACCGCTGCACCACTTGGGAGCAATTGATTAGATTTTATTTCACTCTAATTTTAGCATTGAGGTTTAGATCTGTTTTACAAGGGAGCCCTGCATATACACAATTTATAAATACAACATAATATAAAAATGACCGAACATCTCCAATCAACAATTCAATTGCAAAGTCAGAGCTAGTAACAGGGAACATTGTCATTCATCATTGGATTGGCTTTGGGTTACTTCATTGCTGGCTCATGTCATTTCCTGTGGGCTTTACACGGAATCCTCCAGGTATTATCTTTGAAAGCCTAAATAAACATGGTGGCCGATGATTAAGATGGCTGCTGATACAGCGGTTTTCTCCCTGTTGGGTGGTGCTGGAAGTCACAGCTTGGAGGTTGTGTTGATAATGCCACGGTCCTTTGTTGAGGCCTGTTGTCTAAAACCACTCAAAAGTACTGCTACATTCTCCCTATGCTGCAGCCTGCAGGCACGGCCATGTGCCACTTTTAGCTTCAGAAATGCTGGGAACATGTTCGAGGATTCCCTCAAAGACAAGACTACCATGGGTTTAATGTTTTCAAAGGGGGACAGAGGTCAAAGCAGAAGAATAAGGGATCACAAAGAGGAGAAATACGTGTTTTGGAGACGAGAGACACAGGAGAATTACTGCTATGGGTTGGGGAATGAAAAAGCACTAGTTTGGTTTCTGTGAGTTTAAGGGGTATGTTCTTCCACAATATCTAATGGCGAAGTACATTTAGGGAGAGGGGCGCATACCCACTTAACCTACAGGGCACAAACTGGGTAGCCCTTTCCTGCAGTCAATGAAGCACCCTTTTTGGCCTCATGGGTGGAGTGTTATTCATATTTTTCATAATTTCATAATTAATAAAGTTATTATATTTTACGACAAAAATACGGTGTCTCTATCTCTAACCGTTTTATTGTTCAGTCTTCTGTGATGGATATAAAGTGTAATATTAGGATGAAACTCAACATTGAATACTTTTCAACTCTATATCTGACATGGTAGATAATACAGGTTTCTTATGTTTTTAAAGCACATAACCATATGTGTGTGAGGTGTATACTTTTGTTTCAAAGTAGATTTGTTTAAGATACCAAGATTCACTCTGTGTGGCCCTGATTTAGCTCACTGCAGTAAAAGGTTCAATCAAGGTTGTTTCAATGTGATTTGTCAATGTATTGGGACTTCAGAAAATATTCACACCCCTTGACTTTTTCAAAATGTGTTACAGCCTGAATTTGACATTTATTAAATTAAGTTTTGTCACAGGCCTACACACATTAGCCCATAATGACAAAGTGGAATTACGTTTTTTGACATTTTTATAAATTAATTAAAAGCTGAAATGTCTTGAGTCAATAACTATTCAAACCCTTTGTTATGGCCTAAATAAGTTCAGGAGAAAAAAGTTGTGTAACAAGACATATAATAAGTTCCATGGACTCACTCTGTGTGCAATAATAGTGTTTTTTTATGACTCTCATCTCTGTACCCCACACATACAATTATCTGGAAGGTCCCTCAGTCGAGCACTGAATTTCAAACACAGATTCAACCAAAGACCAGGGAGGTTTTCCAATTCCTTGCAAAGAAGGGGACCTATTGGTAGATGGGTAAAAGAAGCAGACATTGAATATCCCTTTGAGCATAGTGAAGTTATTAAATACACTTTGGATGGTGTATCGATATACTCAGTCACTACAAATATACAGGCATCCTTCCTAACTTAGTTGCCAGAGAGGAAGGAAACCGCTCAGGGATTTCACCATGAGGCCAATGGTGACTTTAAAACAATTACAGAGGTTAATGATTGTGATAAGAGAAAACTGAAAATGGATCAACAACATTGTAATTACTCCACAATACTAACCTAATTGACAGAGTGAACAAACTAAGCCTGTACAGAATAAAAATATTCCAAAATATGTTGAATTTGTACCTTGGAAACAATGTCAGATCTTCAACGATCTGGAGGAAAAAAAGACTGGGCAGCACCTCCTACTGGAGATCTTCAGTTATTCATTTGGTATCGTATCTAGGACTTTAACCAATCCCAGCCTTGCTTAGCTTTCATATTTGTCACTGACTACTACCAATGTGCTATGGTCAGAATGATGGTTGAGAGATGTCTTAATAACTAAATGTATACACTGTTGCCAACAGTCATTCCAAAGAGTAGGTTTAACAGGGCCTATTATCTGTTACCATAGTACTTTATAAGTCACAGAAGAACACCTGCTCTTTGCA
The DNA here is from genome assembly GCF_036934945.1 of Oncorhynchus masou masou. Lineage (NCBI taxonomy): Eukaryota > Metazoa > Chordata > Actinopteri > Salmoniformes > Salmonidae > Oncorhynchus > Oncorhynchus masou. Next base: position 65,218,552 of record NC_088226.1, on the reverse strand, counting down.
TGACAGACTGATCAGTTGGTGGGTATAGTATCATCATTTATACTATTTAGGCTTATATAGAATTTGTTAAGTCATCAACAGCTTTTGTTTCAAGTCAACAAAGGTTTCAACTAAAAATACACTATACATAAAGGAAAGGAAAGGGGGAGCCCGAGTCAGTTGTACAACTGACTGCCTGCAGCTGAAATGTGTCTTCCACATTTAACCCGACTCCATGGTGCGGGGGGCTGCCTTGATCGAAATCCAGGCCTAGGGTTTCAAGCTTTGGTTGATTTCAAATGTAATCTTGACGTTAATCATTAATATTTTGGATTAATTTCTCCATCTAAACCAAAAATAAAACCTAAAGAATAGGACTAAATCAAACTATATTTAAAGTTTGATTAGATCAATTTTGTCTTATTGTTAACTTGTTATTTTTTTGCCTGAGATGGAAACATGAATCCAACATATCAATTATTGATTTGTAAACAAACTGGATATTGAATTATGTTTGGTTGTCAAAGTAAACAAATATAACACATTTAAAGAGATGTATCTTCTGATTGGATAGTTCCATCTGTGCCACTGATTTAGTCTGGCTTTAATTCCAGCTTGTCTACAAATTGATAATTGATATGTTGGATTCACGTCACCATCTCAACCAAAAAAATCTAACTTTAAATGCACTTTACATGAAGTTTGAATTGATTTAGTCCTATTCTTTAACTATGATTATTGGTTGAGATGGAGACGTAAATGCAACATAACATATTATTAATTTGTAGACCAACTGCTAATAAAGCCTTGTTCACACTGCAGGCCTTAACGCTCAAATCAGTTTTGTTTTTCAAATCCATTTAGGAATATTGACTGTCCAAACAGCAAGTTACAAATGACCAAATCAGATGTGTCTTCAGACTGTAGTAATTTGCTGACATGGCTACGCTAGTTGTCATTATGACAGGTGTCTACGCAGTGGTTGTGCTTTTAAATGGTTGAAAGCGCAGCGATAACACATTGAAAATTCAACGAACTTCTGGCTGTCTTTGAGTGGGAGAAAAAATGGTTACAATCTCCAAGTTCAACGCCTCAACTAATTATGACCCACATTTCCACGTTGACATGACCTGGTGTACCCAGTGGGAAGTAGCTCTTGCAGGACGAAGCCCAAGCACAGTTTGGGTTGTCATTATTGCTGGTTTGTCAGGTACGATCCCATTCAGACTTATAATTGGATGGTTGGGGAGCAGGTGTTACTGCAACAGCCCCCAAAAGGATAGGTCATCATCAGAACCATTGACAGTAAGCAGGAGAAAGAAAATGGGCAAAATGGGAAATCGGGCTCCAAGGTCATATGGTGGAGGGAAAATAGAAAGCAATACAATCCCCCCCGTAACTGGCATTGTGGTTGAAAACCTTACAGGCATCTGCGGCTGTATTTCAAGTGCTCATTCACTAGAGCTTCGACCTTTATTTTTCGGCAGCAAGACTGCAATTTGGGTGTGTCGTAGAGCCGCAGTTAAGTATAGGCTGGCGAATATGTAGCCTACTTACGACGTGGAGAGAAATACTTACGGCTAAATGTTTAATGTCTGTTTGTACAACATGTCCAATTTAGGTGTCTTTTGAAGGAGCCTGACAAATAATTGTGACTTTCTGACTTTGACATCCTAGAATAAAGCTGTTTGTTTATTTCCAATTTCAAGGTGACTGACATACTTTATCTAAAAACAACATGCAGAAAAAATGTACTTGATTTAGCTCATAGAAATAGAATACATACATCGTGTTTCAAAGCAGCATGAGATTAATCTAATAAGGACAAGCCAAACAAAATGACAACAAAAGAACAGGGTCCGAATAATGAGGAAAAACAAGCAACATTAATAAATATGAATTCTTTAACAAATGTATATTTGTCATTAAGAAAACTATTACGTGTATCAGTGAAACATACCTGGTGTCCATTGCTATGTTATTACCATGGTAATAACCATCAAAGGCTGCAGGCAAGCTGCTAATGAGAGCAGCCAATTGTGCCAATCTAAGTCCATAACTTACATTCTCTCTCACACAGCTGTTAAACACCCTCACCTGTATATTGCCTGCAACTGTTTGCCCCTTTTCGTGTTGCTAAGAGAACGCCAAGAGGAAAGAGAAAGCCAAAAGGTCTTTTCTCTACATCTACTCTTTCACTCTGCTGCAAATGGAAACTCTTTTGACGTCAGCGTTTATTTTCATTTTGTATTTAATTTTATTTATATTTAACCTTTATTTAACTAGGCGAGACAGTTAAGAATACATTCGTATTTACAATGACGGCCTTATCAGAGATTTCTGAAAACAACTCTTCATCCTTATTCATTTACAAGTCACAGCAAATGTTTCAATGATTTTGAAGTTCTGATATAATCTGAGGGAAACAAGCTCAAAAACAAAGTGTCTTGAAGGCCAACTGCAGTGAACTTAGAGAAAAAGATCAGAACCCTCGTTTTATGGCCTATTATATGTTCTACACAATCACAATGCAATTTGCATCTTTCAGTTAGATTGGAGAAAACATTTTCTAAAACCACATTATTAAATAGAAGACCTATATAGGATCTCTGACTAAAACAACATGATCCTATCATTTTTATATAATAGGAAAAATAAAATGGAAGTCAGAATCATAAGTAAAAATGACAGCTATTGGGTACAATACAGCTTAAGGACAACATCTCTCTGGAATGTTCACGTGACAAGGGTCTATGGGAAAAAATCCTCTGGTGTTTCTCAAAATGGGTAAGGACCTGAACTCATGTTTAGCCTAATGCATATTGAACTACTTTATATGTAATGCTGATATTTTATAAATGCTCAGTATCGACACAGTAGGCCTATCTTCAAATGAACTTCAAGATTGAAAGCATCAAAACATCCCCAGTGAGCAGACAGCACTGCACAGCTAGCGGTACATTTTATTCTGTTCACCAGCATAAAAACTCTGCACAACTCCAAAAGTATTAGTTTAACCAAAGATATCCAGAAATGGCTTTTGATATACATTTATCCACAACAACAAAAACACAATTGCTAATCATAGCCTAAATATGAGACAATGAGTCACAGTTCTCAATGCAAGGTGTATTACTTTACTTTAAAGTATGTATCATTTTAGGCCTATGTGTTTTTTTAAATATAGGCATAAATAGTTAGACATGATAGCCTAATTTTGGGGAAAGTTACAAGCGCCAAACCTATAAGCACTTGTATGATGGGACCAATTCAATAAAATACACTAATTCTTAGGTTTATAGGCTACTGTAAAAGTTCAGTGCGAAAGGATAACGAATGCTTCATTTGTGTCAAATTATATCAGAATTGACTGCTGAATGAACGAAAAATGAACGGTCAACTCAAATGGTCGATATAATGCAACAGTAGGTTGGCTAAATCCAGGCGAGTTGCAAGTGCGCAGTGACTCTAAGGTTTCCCAGACAGTGGATAGCACAGCCCTTGTATAAATGCCGTCCCGGGACAATGTGCTGAATTGGCAGCCTATTTATAAATCTGCCATTTGGACGTGTACGGCACTCTAATGCCACTTTACCTTATGAGGGAACTTCAACCCAGAGCACCTGCTCAAAACAAAATGCCACACGAGATCAACTTCAGCCCCGCGGTCCGTGGACGGTCCCGTCGTCAGATTGTTTTTCAAACAGACACTATTTTACAACGGGAATGTGCTTCTCAATTGGTCAACCATGCAGAGTACAGACAATTAACCTTCGCTGAAGAGTATTGGCACCGTGTAAATCAGGATAAACAATCGAAATGTGTCCAAATGGCAATAAGGCTACTGCATTTCAATTGTAGATTATTTAGAATACAACTTGAGTGGAACGCTGTGTCCTGTATAGCCTAACTGGTTGTCACTCCCATTGTCAACAAGTTTAAGGGACGAAAAAAATAAATCTTTCTAGCAATTATCCGGATATTGCCACAATCAACTACATTTCCTTTTTAGTGGTTTTAAACATCACTTGCACGCGTCGTGCATTCATTTGGCGTCAGTGCATACGAGGGCTCTCTATAAAAACGTTATCACTGCGTGTGCAGCACTCTAGACGCGTTATCTGAGAACTTGAGTGCGTCTAAATTTGTGGAACACCCTAAAGTGATGACCTATCTCCCTTTTCCAGAAAGGCTACGGTGGTTATGTGCGCCTTGTCCTCCTATACCCTGACATGTAAACGTATAATTTAGTCCACCCCATGAATCCTCACCGTGACTTTCACTCTCACCAATTAGGCTGTTGTCAAGTGCAAGGCAAGATGTACACTTCTGACTTTTTGGGAAATGATGTATGGAGCGTGACTAAATTAACGCTGCTCTTTATAACATGCATAAGATATGACATTAATGAATTACATTACATTTCGTTATTTGCTACCATATGCTTAATAGGTGTTGTATTGCTAGTAGGCTAGCCTAAGTCAAAAGCAAATTTAGAGAGAAAATGAATCCAGTCTATAGGCTCCAGGTTGTTTTCAACTAAAACACGACAAATACATTTACATGTAGGATATATAGCCTAGAGGCAATCTATTCCAATTGAAAACAACTTACTTAAATAAGTTCTCCTTTCGTCGCACCGTGTTCTCCGCTGGGACCAATGTCTTGTTTCTTCAGTATTGTCTCCCAATGGATCCGTTTTAGAACGAAGGGTTACGTCTATTTTAATTTATGACTCACAACGCATTATTTTAGGGTCCGTTTCTGTGACCCGAGAGAGTAAACTTGTGAGAGAGTAATGGTTTACTCCGCAGACAGCATTAACAATATTTCCATTTTCCAGTTGATTAGAACTGCATCAAATTCATTCTGATTTGGACATGCCGCCGAAGCAAACCGGACTCGCGAGCGCACTGCGAATAAACTCTGAAAGGCATTTACACTTAAGGTGGTGGCAAGAAATGCGCACGTCGTTTCCAATGAATAGTACCACTATGTGGCCGAACAGGAAACTACCTCCTACTAAAGTAGACTACAATAACTTACCAGCCATCCGCAAGCCGCATGGCTCACTCGCAAAGCTTATAGTTTAGCCAAGTAGTTCAGACTAAAACACTCAACTGGCGTAGCTATATTCACAACATTGACAAAATATCGCTATATTTTGTCAATTCAATACCCAATGAAAAACTCTATTTCAATGATCAAACCTGAACCTCTTAAATAACCTATGATGCAGGGGGTTTCGACTGGGGAAAACAGCCAGCCAATCAAAGCATCATATTCATATAAATGTTGAGATATAACATCAACATAGCCTATGGCTATTGTTACCTTGGCTTGATGTAGGGCCCCATCCAGTCTGTGGGTATCCCGTTGTGTTATCAAAGGACAATCATATCACTGTTGTCTGTATCGGTGGAAAATGCAACAAGGTTAACTTGTGTGGCCATGGGCCACTGAATTAAATCTCCGGTGCGCAAAGTGAGTTTCGCTTGTCAGAATTGAGGCGCGTTGATAACTTAATTTATCCGTTTTCAGCTAGTCAATCTTGGCTATCAACTTGAGCGGCCATGTCATATACAGTTTAAGCATTTCCCGTCGTGCAACAATCTCTCAAAGTGAGGCGAAGTGAGTGAGTTTTCAGTGTTGTCGGAACGGACAGGACTCCCTCTCCCCGAAATAGAAAGGAGAAAGTAAGAATGAAGAATCAGAAGGAGAGAGACAGAGGGAGAGAGACAGAGGGAGAGAGACAGAGGGAGAGAGACAGGGGGAGAGAGAGAGAGAGGGAGAGAGAGAGGGAGAGAGGGAGAGAGACAGGAGGGGGGAGAGTTCTGTGTGTGAGAGAGAATGTGTGTGTGCAACGTTTTATAAATAGGTCCATTAATGATTAATTTGTGCTTCAAAATACTATAACCACGGTGCATAACTTCATTGGCTCTTTTGCTTTATCAGTAAAACAGTTCTCCTTTTGGTTATTTATAATAGGTGAATTATAAAATCTGGTTCTTATAATAAACGATTTGATAAGGAAATCAAACCACCGCTACTTTAGAAATGCCAATGCAACCAGACTTGCGTTGGTTGTTAAATGTCAATGTCATTCATGGTACACATTTGACAAAGTGGCCATCTAAAACAAATATTGTTTTGGCGGGTGACTTGTTTAATTCATTCGTTTATATAAACACTTTTGGATACATTTCACTAAGACGAATATCATGATATGTTGACATTTTTGCATAAAATATTTGTCGAATAATTATATTTTAATATAATGACAGCGCTAATACGTAGTGAAATGATGTTTGGCCTCTTTCTAAATGTTGGCTAGATCAATAGCCTACTCCAATATAATAGGCACGTTTCACAAACTTTTTTAAGTCAACTCATAGCCTATGAGCAATTCAAGAATTTGAATACATTTGTTATTCATCGACATTTTTTAAAATCATTGTCAACCCGTTGAATCAGCTGTTAAAATACGAGACGCTTCTGGAAAAGGTAAATCACGCCTATTTGGGGTCTTACACCCCACTGGTTGAAACAGCGTTGTTACAATGTATTTTCAATAAAATTACATTGAACCAACGTGGAATAGACGTTGAATTGATGTCTGTGCCCAGTGGGACTGTTCTGCAATTTCGACCCAATCACGACGTTTTCGTTGCGAGGCCTTACTACTAACCTTTTAACAAGGTTACTGTTATCATATGTTGTAAACATCACCTTCTCTAACTGATAGTCTATAGGTGGATCCATATGAAATGATAAAAATGTATTGAAAGAATAAAAATACAAAATTGTTTAGTCAAGACATGCCATTGTTTTCTAATGACTTCAAATTATGGTTATGACGAGTAAGGGTTATTTTTTTCCTTCAAAGATGATGGATTACTAGACTATTATAGCGCATATGGAGTTTAAATTTGAAATATGAGTTCCGTTTGAAGATATGCCTGGTAAAATTGTGGAACAATTCAGTTACTCTTACGCCACCCTGTGGTAAAATTAGACAGCTCAGCTCAAATTTACCAGGGTGTCTGAAATTAGGGCCCTGCGTTTTGGTTAATCATGTCACATGACCTGGATTTGAACCTTTATTTAAAGCTTTTTCATCAGCCTGTCTGCTTTTCTTTTTATGTCAGATGGTCCAGCAACATCCTCAGGCAATTGCTTGAATTTTTGGCCTAAAATAATGGTTAAAATCCAGGTCATGTGACACGGTTAGCCAAAACACATGGCCCTATGACCACTGCCCAGTAGCAGGCAAACTTTTGGCCGATGTTTCAAAATGAGAATATGTAGTATGGAGAGCATTTTCGTTGGGCTGTAGGGTGGTAGGCCTATAGACATAGCCTCAATGGGTCAAATTCAAACAGTCCCATTACAAGTCAGAATGTTGAATAAACTTCAGTCGAACTTACTCGACCTGGGCTGTAATCATTAGTCCAAACAGGACACAAACGTTTCTATTGGACACATTCAGGTAGGGCCCTCCGTTTCACTTAAGAAAATATTTTGCCACCGTGTGAAAAATATGACCCTATTGTCCACTGATTGTCCTGATGTCATTGGACATTTTCAAAGAAAAAAAAAACATATCCACAGGAAAGTATTATTAAACCATCTTCAAATCGCAGGTCTGTGTGTGGCCCTCATAATTTGCTTCTTCATCACCTGAGGCACACGCACAAGACGTAACTACATGATGCATGCATACTAACCGAACTCTTGAAGGTGTTTACATGATTTTTGATACACCTCCAATTGATTCAGTGATGTGAATTATCCTATCTGAAGCTTCTGAAGCCATGACATCATTTTCTGGAATTTTCCAAGCTGTTTAAAGGCACAGTCAACTTAGTGTATGTAAACTTCTGACCCACTGGAATTATAATCTGTGAAATAATCTGTCTGTAAACAATTGGTGGAAATATTACTTGTGCACAAAGTAGATGTCCTAACCAACTTGCCAAAACTATAGTTTGTTAACAAGAAATTTGTGGATTGGTTGAAAAACGAGTTTTAATGACTCCAACCTAAGTGTATGTAAACTTCCGAATTCAACTGTACATATTACCTCTATTACCTCGATGAACCAGTGCACCCGCACATTGACTCTGTTACTTTTATTTCTTATTCATTTTTTTAACTGCATTGTTGGTTAGGGGCTCGTAGGTAAGCATTTCACTGTAAGGTCTACAGCTGTTGTATTCAGCGCATGTGACTAATACAACTTGATTTGATAAGTTTTTTATTTATTTAGTAGTGTCGAGGTTAGACAGTATATGAATGGCAGCAGCTGTAGTAGAAACATGCAGAGGTAAAAGGCTACAGTGCTACAGGCACGGCAGATGTTAGCTTGGCTTACCACAGCAGCTCTGTGTGCTTTCTTGTACACGCGCTCATAACAGGAGTGGATGCTGATGACTGAAAGAGTCAAGATGAGGCTGGGTGGGTCGAAGAACAGTACATTTTGCTCTGGAATAAAACAAATAGACCCTTCCACAATTCGAGGTTCAAGAATAGTCCTGCAGTGGCTTTGTTAACAGAACCTTGTCCCAGGTTGATCACTACCAACACTGACACTCAAAACCCAGCTTAGTCCCAAGGCAAGCTGCAGATGCCTGGAAATTATTATGCTCAGGTAGTAGATGCTGTGGCACATAAACACATATATTTCTATTGCCAATGAGGCCCAGAGTAATCTGAGAGCTCAGGAAGACAGCTGTCACACCACTGAAATGTGTTGTGCACCAACCCCCCAAAACTCAATGTGGGGGGGAAACAGAAAATAGTATGACACAGGGAATAAAGCTCGAATAAAGCTATACAAAATATTACAGATCAATAAATGACTTAATAAGGCATAGGACAGCTGTCAGAAGCATTCTCTAAGTCTCAACAGTCCAATGGGTAGTGTGAAAGGGCTAAGTGAACTTAACAGGTAGTCTAATGCAACCTTTGTTCCTGGGGGTAGGAATTAAAGTTTCATGATGACACTACAAAGAGCTGTTCATTGCCAGAGAAAATAGAAAAAGAATGACAAGGGTCCAAAAAATGTACGTTTCCCCGGCAACGATGTGCCAGACAAAAACAGGCAGAAGGATCAAACATGCCTTGCTCCTATTCTACCATTTTCATGTTGAGAAGGAGTGAGATGGAGAGAGAACATGCGGTTCTGTTGAGTTTTGTGGAAACCATGCTGTAGACTGAACAGTAATAGTATTAGCATTAGTCGGTCCTAGGATCTTAGAGGGATAGTTCAGTGTCTGCTCTTTTCCACGGACTCATCAGATCTGATACATTGCTTCTGTCTTCTACTCAATGTGCAGTGATGTGTCTCAATCTAATACTCAATGTTTTTTTTATTATTATTTTTTTTTAAATTTTACCTTTCTTTAACCAGGCAAGTCAGTTAAGAACAAATTCTTATTTTCAATGACGGCCTGGGAACTGCCTGTTCAGGGGCAGAACGACAGATTTGTACCATGTCAGCTCGGGGGTTTGAACTCACAACCTTTTGGTTATGAGTCCAACGCTCTAACCACTAGGCTACCCTGCCGCCCCAAGGATACTCATCAACGGATACTCATCAACGGCTGAACTAAAACACAGTAAACAATTACCAAAATTGTTAGCCTCCTCAGAGGAATGTTGGATATCCCAGTGAATGGGAATTCTGAAAAGGGATAGAGGGCTGCGCTCGCAGGAAGACATTTGAAAATGCTCACGCTCTTACTGGAATTAACATGTGAATGGTGGTTGGTCTGTTGAAAATGCATGAACTGTATACTGAATGTACTTTCAAACTACCCGAAGAAGTCCTTCAGAAGCTTTAAAGCAAGTGGTTGTTTTCCTGTAAGGATACCTTATCTTGGAGAGGAAAACAGCACCTATCAGCAATTAATATCACACAAGGAGGAGCCATTTTTCCCAAAAATTTATAGGTAGGATAATGACTTATACCCACAGGGAAATTTTGTTTGCAAACACATAATCAAGCATTAGCAATGACATTTACAGAAAATAATACAGATATAACGTTCAGGTCATGAGAGATTCAATTGTACACTATATACTATTCATATCAGTCAGGGCCACAACCAGTGTTTGTTCCGGACCTCAATAAAACTCACAGTCGCTTCCTCCTGCATGCATTGAAGCCTGCCTCAGTCTCACCACTGAGCGCCACATCACTCTTTCTCGGTAGCCTACTCTCTGTAAAGCAAAGCTATTATAGTAGTGTATTTTTTGATCCTGTTGAGGTTAGCTGGTTAAGTAATACTAGCCATAGCCCTTTGACATTTCTGCAATAGAAGCTATAACCACCTGACTGACATCTGTAGCCTATAAGTGACTATTTACCAGTTGTGCACTCATTCTCCGAGAGACAGTTTTTGTTTGTTTGGGGGAAGTCTATAGACAAGGCAGTGGTCGCGAGATGGTTTAAAAATTGCCTTTTGCATCGGGCAAACACATTCATCAGAGCCGACCATGTGCTGGGGTAGTTCATTGCATGTCTCAGGCCCTTGGCCTGTGCTGCGAGAGGGTGGACAGGGTGGAGTTAGCCGTTTGGCAGAGTGGTGAATGTGCTGCTAAAAAGATCAGGAGGCAAATCCCAAACAAACCATTGCCAGCTAGGGTCAGCTAGGCTGTACCGGTAGGCTAGTCTACATGATGAGATTATTATAGATTTTTATTTGTCAAACAGCAGTCAAGCATCGATCATCATGTCACCAGAATAAGACCCTCAATATTTATTGGAAAGGAGTAGGCTATCAAGATCACCTTACACTCACTACCCTGTGAAGTTCATCATAACTTATTTTATATGTAGCCTAATCAACTGCATAGTTTCCCAAATTGTAGTGGGAGGACCACACACCATATCATTTTGGAATATTCGCATGAACATCTGGATGGAAATTCAGCTACTGCCATTCACACTATAAAACAGTATTTTGTTATTCTATTCCAGTTTAGAACTCTATCAAAATTGCGGTGCTGTTGTCCGTTTCGGGAATTGACACCCGCTGACATACATAAAAGAAGAAGATAACAGGGAAGTCGAATTAGAGGGAGGTCTGTTTTTATTTTGCAATATGATCGTTCCTTGTGTGTATTTTAGACGCGGCTAACTGAATACCTAACTTTCAGTCCACTGAAAATGGCTAAAGTACAGTCTTTGGGTGTGTTTGTTAATACGCGTTTAACCGTGGCTACCGTAGAGATTATGGGGGCAGTAGAGAAAGTGGTAGCGGAGTACCAGGAGGAGATTTCCCGATCTAAAGTGGAGAATGACCGGCTACGCAGACTGCTGCGGATCAGACCGGAGATGAAACGATGTAGATTAGACTCCCTCCAGTTTTGTCTTACTGTCTCCGAGGAGGAGGTTAACCCTGTTCCGCAGCAATGTGACCAGGAGGAATGGAACTCCAGTCTGGGGACGGATGACCCCGAGCCCATGCAGATTAAAGAGGAAGTCGGGACCACTCAGGAGGCAGGGCAGCTTCAAGGGCTGGAGGCTGACATCATAGAGTTCATATTCACTCCTCCCTGTGTGAAAAGTGATTGCAGTAAGGAGGACCCACTTTTGAGTCTTCCCCAAACCGAGACTATGGAGAAGAGAGAGCGTGACTCTAAACTATTGGATCTCAAACCTTTTGGCACTGTGACCCACCTTGACATTACCAGTGACCCTCCAGATAATCAAGACAATGTCTCCAGTCACAGCTCAGTCGTAATTAACGATCCAGTAGGATTTGACATAAGCCCACCATTGGATCCCAACTCACCATTAAGGAAACCCGGTACGAACGCCAGCACCACGTATAACAACCCTCATATACTCCCCATGCCCAGAGTTAGGGTCAGAACCACAGACAGAGGACTGTGTAATCCAGAGACATTTGAGAGAGCCTCCCAAGATGCGCTGGTAGGTGGCCAGTCAGTCAGGAGTGCAGCGAAAGCACATGGCGTATGCCATGTTGTTTAGGTACTGTCGGAGGAAGAAGGATAGCGCCAGTGCCCGACTGCCAGCATACAGAGCCCACAACAGAGTGTTTAGTCAGGAGCAGGAGAATCATCTGGAAGATTATCTGTTGAGGGCTGCAGATATATACTTTGGATTGAGTCCTAAATTGGTAAGCTTACAATAGTGCCGGTGGTTGATTAGCATTAAAAAAAGACTAACTATAAGATTTTAAAAGGTCATATAGAGGTTCATGACAGTTCATAATTAATATTGCCTTTATTTTTCAGGTACGTAGACTTGCATATCACCTTGCCCAACAATACCACTGCAAGTGCCGGTGGTTGATTAGCATTAAAAAAAGACTAACTATAAGATTTTAAAAGGTCATATAGAGGTTCATGACAGTTCATAATTAATATTGCCTTTATTTTTCAGGTACGTAGACTTGCATATCACCTTGCCCAACAATACCACTGCAAGTGCCGGTGGTTGATTAGCATTAAAAAAAGACTAACTATAAGATTTTAAAAGGTCATATAGAGGTTCATGACAGTTCATAATTAATATTGCCTTTATTTTTCAGGTACGTAGACTTGCATATCACCTTGCCCAACAATACCACTGCAAGTACCCTGAGACCTGGGTTACCAAGGAGATGGCAGGGAAAGACTGGTTCACTTCCTTCCTCAAAAGGCACCCCGGCCTCTTCATCTGCCAGCCTCAAGCCAGCAGTCTGTTGAGAGCGACAAGTTTAAATGCAACAAACGTTTCTCAGTTCTTCAACAACCTTTCTACTATTCTGGGCCGCCACAACTTTGAGGCCAAAGATGTGGGGAACATGGATGAGACCAGCACCACAACAGTCCAAGTGCCGGACAAAATCATTGCCAACAGAGGGAGGAAGCAGGTCGGACCAACAACATCTGTAGAGAGAGGAACAATGGTTACTATGGCACTAGTGGTCAATCCTCAAGGAAACAGCATTCCACCTCACTTCCTCTTTCCCCACAATAAGTACCTTGATCACTTCCTACGTGATGGGCCTACAGGTTGCATGGGCACTGCTAGTGGTTCTGGCTGGATGGGAGAATGACTTCCTGGCCTTCTTGCAACATTTTGTGAAGTACACCAGGACGTCCCCACAGTCTCCACAGCTGCTGCTTCTAGATAATCAGGCCTCTCACCTCTCACTCCAGGGCATGGACTACTGCAAAGCCAATGGCGTCATGCTGCTCTCCTTCCCTCCTCACTGCTCCCACAAGCTGCAGCCCCTGGATAGAAGTGTGTACGGCCCCCTGAGGAGATACATCAACAGTGCCATTGATTGCTGGATAAAGACATACCCTGGCAAAAACGGTCTCCATATATGACCTACCAGGAATTGTGGCAACAGCCCGACCATCTGCTGTGACACCAACGTCATGGCTGGATTTCACTGTACCGGCATATGGCCATTAAACCCTACTGTCTTTACAGAAGCCGACTTCTCACCTGCTCATTGTAACAGGTCGTCCTGCCCCCACCACCACAGAGGAGCTAGCACCATAGCTGCAGTACCTGGGGGCTGTTGTGGCTCTTCACCCTAGGCTGGGCCTGTGGAGGTCAACGCAAGTCCTGTGGGGCAGTCTGTCTCTCCTGGGCAGGGGGAGGTGCAAGCCTATTCCACCTCTGGGGATCACCTCCACACTGTCTCAGATCCATCTACACCTGAAGATCTCTTCTGTGATTCTGCACTGAGTCAATCCATCCCCACAGATGACGTCAGCCTTGTCTAAACGTCAGACTGTTACTATGGTTACACCTTGGATCTCAGTCTGAAAGAAGTCGCTGTAAAAAAGACACAATCGTCTACAAGACAGAATGTTGAATACATTGATATTTAAATGTACTTTACCGGTTTTCCATGCTGTTGGTCGTTTTGGTGGTAGGAAGTGGAGATGGGGTATCCACAGGAAAGGGTTGTTTACCTGACTTATTACGGCGCCGGTAGGTTCTGTTGCTTCTATATTCCATCTCCTGATACATTCCACGCGTTGCACAATTTGTTAATAATAGCCCAATGTAACCGAATGTTGTCGACCAAAGCCCGTTCCCTCGCAGTCACCGTGCTTGGGAAATTTGCCGGCTGATTGCATGGGACAACGTTGGGTCTGTTCTTCAGTTAAATTCTGCCATTGTTTACATATTGTGCATGTAGCGTGCGAATTGCGTCAGCATAGAAAATACAAACCGTCATACAGACCAGCGTACTGAAAGTCGGGTTACTAACACTACACTGAATATTTCTTCCCAGATTACCTCCTATATAAGGACAAACTCAGCAGACAACGGGTAAAGTACGTTCAAATTAAGTTAATTCAACAGTCTGATTTGTGATGCGACTGTTCACAAAAAATGAGCCTACATGTTGGAGGCGAGAGAGGAGTCTTTCACCCTCAGATTCGGAGAGGCTAACTTCAGCCCTGTAGCTGTCCGACCTTTTCCGAAGGCGAAGGACGACCACCATTCTAATCGATCCCCCTGTCAAGGTGCCCTGGAGGATGAGAAAACAGTTGATACCAAAAGCCAAGCGCAGCTTGCAGAAACAGTGTGGCAAGAGCGCTCAGAAGAGAGCAACTAATTAGGATGAACAGGAAGTTGTGCAGAAGATTTTGGCGCATCCATGCCAGGGCAGATCTGGGTGCAGTGCTTGTTCAGTCAAGGGTGGGCACACAAGGCCTTCACTGAAGGAGAGGAGATCTACATCTGTCACTGATAGACAGAGTAAACAAATTTCATTTTAATTTCCTCAAACAATTGACTAATTTACACGTGTTTGTTCCACACTTGTGTTAACATTTTGTCTTTGTCTGAAGGTGTTACTTTTTGCAGTCTTAGTTCAGAAAACAGTTCTATATTTCTAATTTTGTAATTCTATACCTCTTCTATTGCCTGATTTATTTGTTTTACTTTAGGGGGGGGGGGGTGTCATTTAGAAGACGTTCATATCCTGAGCGATTTACAGGAGCAGTTAGGGTTAAGGGCATGTCGACAGATGTTTCACCTAGTTGACTCGGATTCGAACCAGCAAACTTTCGGTTCTTAACCGCTAGGCTACCTGGGTGCTGTTTTAGACAACATTGTCTTTTGTGGATCTATTTAATTCTCTTCATTTAAGTCTTAAAGCTGCAATATGTAACTTTTTGGGCAACCCAAAAAAATTCACATAGAAATGTTAGTTATAGATCTGTCATTCTCGTTGAAAGCAAGTATAAGAAGTGGTAGATATTTTCTAAGTGCGCTATTTCTATGCTCCCCATTCTTAGGTTTTGTTTTTGCTTCTTGTTTTCGGGTTTGTACACCAGCAAACTGCTGAAAATACAATATTTTTGGTAATTGAAAATATATACTGAACAAAAATATAAACGCAACAGGGATAGGCCCAACCTCTTGGGAGCCAGGCCCGCCCACAAGGGAGCAAGGGCCAGCCAATTAGAATGAGTTTTTCACCATAAAAGGGCTTTATTACAGACAGAAATACTCCTTAGTTTCATCAGTTGTCCGAATGGCTGGTCTCAGTCGATCCCGCAGGTGAAGAAGCCAGATGTGGAGGTCCTGGGCTGGTGTGGTTACACGTGGTCTGCTGTTGTGAGGCCGGTTGGAGTTACTGCCAAATTCTCTAACACAACATTATGGTAGAGAAATTAACATTCAACTCTTTGGCAACAGCACTGGTGGACATTCCTGCAGTCAACATGCCAATTGCACACTCCCTCAAAACTTGAGACATCTGTGGCATTGTGTTATGTAACAAAACTGCACGTTTTAGTGGCCTTTTACTGTCCACAGCACAAGGTGCACTTGTGTAATAATCATGCGGTTTAATCTGCTTCTTGATATGCCACACCTGTCAGGTGCATGTATTATTTTGGCAAAGGAGAAATGCTCACTAACAGGTATCTAAAATTTGTGGCCACAATTTGTGAGAAATAAACCTTTTGATCTTTTATATCAGCTCATGAAACATGGGACCAACATTTTACATGCTACGTTTATATTTTTGTTCAGTATATTTGTATGTCTGTGTCTCTCTCTCTCAGTCTCTCTCTCACATTACATCATTTCACAAATAGTTTAATCTTCACTCATTCAGTTTATACAAGAATTAGATGCAAACTCTGTAATTGAGAAATATACACATTCAGAGTGCTTCCTGTCCTCTCTGAGGTCACAAAGAAACACACTCGTCATATCTGTCCTTTAAGTGTCCAAGGACCATTCCCACCTTCTCACAAATTGACATTTTGTTTCAAATTCCCATTTTGGGGATTTAGGAGTTCGCCATGTGAAATCCTTTGTTCTCTCTGTGTCTCTCTTTCTGCATGACCAGGGGGAGAGAGTCTCCGCCAGGAATTTATGTCCTGAGATAACAGAACCTGTGTGTAGGAGAGAGTGAGAGAGAGGGGGAAGCCATGATCTATACCCAGAAAGGGCCACGTCATGACATACTCAAAGTGGAAGATGCATTCTAACGTTTAAAAAATGTATAAAAAATAAAACTCTAACTTCACCATCTACCAATCAGTGCCCTTCTTTGCGAGGCATTGAAAAACCTCCCTGGTCTTTGTGGTTGAATCTGTGCTTGAAATTCACTACTCGATTGAAGGACCTTACAGATAATTGTATGTGTGGGGTAGAGAGATGGGGTAGTCGTTCAAAAATCATGTTAACCCCTATTATTAAACACAGAATGAGTCCATGCAACTTATGTGACTTGTTAGGCAAATGTTTACTCTTGAATGTATTTAGGTGTGCCATAATAAATGGGGTTGAATACTTATTGACATTTCAGTTTTACATTTTTTTTTTCATAAAAAAAAAAGAATCCCCCCAAAAATGTCACTTTGACACACTTTGACATTATGGGGTATTGTGTGTAGATCAGTGACACTCAATCTCAATTTAATCAATTTTAAATTAAGCTGTTGTAACACAGCAAAACGTGGAAAAAGTCAAGAGGTGTGAATACTCTCTGAAAGCACTGTAGATGCCATGTCACAATACATTGGAAAGTTACGTTGAAACAACCTTAATTGAACCAGTTTGTGCCCTGTGGGTTTTGTGTGTTTGCGCCTCTCTCCCTAAATGTACTTCGCTATTAGACATCGTACACAAACATGCCCCTTAAATACTTTCTGAAGGCACTGTAAGTCATATTTAATAGAAACCGGGAAACAC
This sequence comes from Oncorhynchus masou masou, assembly GCF_036934945.1. Classification (NCBI taxonomy): domain Eukaryota; kingdom Metazoa; phylum Chordata; class Actinopteri; order Salmoniformes; family Salmonidae; genus Oncorhynchus; species Oncorhynchus masou. The sequence continues at coordinate 65,201,376 of NC_088226.1, read as the reverse complement.
TGGACAGTTACCTTAAGGCAAGTGGTTGTTTTCCTGTAAGGATACCTTATCCTGGAGAGGTAAACAGCAATTATCAGCAATTAGTAACACACAGGGAGGAGCTAGTTGCCCTGAAGGTAAGATAATAACTTTTGTTTGGAAACACATAGTCAAGCATAGACAATGACATTTACAGATAATAATACAGATATAATGTTCAGTTCATGAGCAATTCAATGATTCATTTGCACACTATGTACATCAGTACATTGTCAACTTTGATGTTAACTCATGACTATAAGGTTCTGTCTGACATGTTGGTAAAAAACGACTTATTCACGTGGAGTTGCGAGGTGGTCCTTTTTTAAAAGTACAATAAAAAAAATCTGTGCAAATACCTTTTAACTTCGTGCTATAAGGTTCCAGCTGCAATCCAATCACACGATGCTGGGTTGTCAATCAAAGATAACTGTATGTAAGGTGATCCAGTGCTTTGAGAACGTATTCAGACCCCTGGACTTTTTCCACATTTTGTTATGTTACAGCCTTATTCTAAAATGTATTAAATTGTTTTCCCCCCCTCATTAATCTACACACAATACCCCATAATGACAAAGCAAAAACAGGTTTTTAAAAACTGTAATATCACATTTACATAAGTATTCAGACCCTTTACTCAGTACTTTGTTGAAGCACATTTGGCAGCGATTACAGCTTCAAGTCTTCTTGGGTATGAAGCTACAAGCTTGGCACACCTGTATTTGGGGAGTTTCTCCCACTCTTCTCTGCAGATCCTCTCAAGCACTGTCAGATTGGATGGGGAGCATTGCTGCACAGCTATTTTCAGGTCTTTCCAGGAATGTTCGATTGGGTTAAAGTTTGGTCTCTGGCTGGGCCACTCAAGGACAATAAGAGACTTGTCCCGAAACCACTCCTGTGCTGTCCTGTTGGAAGGTTTCGTTAGACCAGAGAATCTTGTTTCTGATGGTCTGAGAGTCCTTTAGGTGCCTTTTGGCAAACTCCAAGCGGGCTGTCGTGCCTTTTACTGGAGTGGCTTCCGTCTGGCCACTCTACCTTAAAGGCCTGATTGGTGGTGCAGAGAGGTTTGTCCTTTCAAAAGATTCTCCCATCTCCACAGAGGAATTCTGGAGCTCTGTCAGAGAAACAATTGGGTTCTCGGTCACTTCCCTGACCAAGGCCCTTCTCACCCGATTGCTCAGTTTGGCCGGATGGTCAGCTCTAGGAAGAGTCTTGGTGGTTCCAAACTTATCAATTTAAGAATGATGAAGGCCACTGTGTTCTTGGGGACCTTCAATGCTGTAGAAACGTTTTGGTACCATTCCCCAGGTCTGTGCCTTGACACAATCCTGTCTCTGCGCTCTACGGACAATTCCTTCGACTTCATGGCTTGGTTTTTGCTCTGATATTCACTGTCAACTGTGGGACATTATAAAGACAGGTGTGTGCCTTTCAAAAACATGTCAAATCAATTTAATTTACTGATGGACTCCAATCAAGCTGTAGAAATATCTCAAGGATGATCAATGGAAACAGAACACATCTGGGTTATTGTATGTAGACTGATGCTGAAAATGTTTTATTTAATCCATTTTAGAACAAGGCTGTAATGTAACAAAAAGTCAAGGGGTCTGAATACTTTCCGAATGCACTGTATATGTAACAGTATAGCTTCCGTCCCTTTCCTCGCCCCTACCTGGGACCCTCTAAACACATAGACAACAGCCACCCTCAAAGCATCGTTACCCATCGCTCCACAAAAGCCGAGGCCCTTGCAGTGCAAAGGGAACAACTACTTCAAGGTCTCAGAACGAGTGGCGTCACTGATTGAAACGCTATTTGCGCGCACCCCACTATCTAGCTAGCCATTTCACATCGGTTACATATGCATACATGACATTCTAGACGATTCTGTACTTCCAACTTTATTGCAACAGTTTGTGGAAGGCCCATTCCTGTTTCCTCATGACAATGCCCCTGTGCACAAAGCAACGTCCATACAGAAATCGAGATTGTTGTCTAAGAACTTGACTGGCCTGCACAGAGCCCTGACCTCAACCCTATCGAACACCTTTGGGATAAATTGGAACACTGACTGCGAGCCAGGCCTAATCACTCAACAATAGTGCCCAACCTCACTAATGCTCTTGTGGCTGAATGGAAGGAAGTCCCCGCAGCAATGTTCCAACATCTAGTGGAAAGTCTTCCCAGAAGAGTGGAGGCTGTTATAGCAGCAAAGGGGAACCAACTCTATATTAATGCCCATGATTTTGGAATGAGATGTTTGACGAGAAGGTGTTCGTTTACTTTTGGACATGTAGTGTATCTATCCCATATCAGAACTCTATCCAGCTAGCGGCGCTGTTGTCCGTTTCAGGCTAGCTACTCGCTGACAAACACTAAAGAACAAGACAACACGGAAGTAAAATTGGAGGAAGGTTTGTTTTGAATATGCATTCTGCTCGCTCCTTACGTGGATTTTAGACGCATTTAACGGAATACCTAAGTCTCAGTCCACTGAAAATGGCAAAATTACTGTCTTTGAGTGTGTTTGTTAATACGCGTTTAACAGTGGCTACCGTAGAGATTATGGGGGCAGTAGAGAAAGTGGTAGCGGAGTACCAGGAGGAGATTTCCCGATCTAAAGTGGAGAATGACCGGCTACGCAGACTGCTGCGGATCAGACCGGAGATGAAACGATGTAGATTAGACTCCCTCCAATTCTCGCTTACCGTCTCTGAGGAGGAGGTTAACCCTGTGCCGCAGCAATGTGACCAGGAGGAATGGAACTCCAGTCTGGGGACGGATGACCCCGAGCCCATGCAGATTAAAGAGGAAAATGCGGAAGTCGGGACCACTCAGGTGGCAGGGCAGCTTCAAGGGCTGGAGCCTGACATTGTAGAGTTCATGTTCACTCCTTCCTGTGTGAAAAGTGATTGTGATCAGGACGACCTACTTCAGTCCTTGACTCTTTCCCAAACCACGACTGTGGAGAACAGCGAGAGTGACTCTAAAAAATTGGATCTCAAACCTTTTGGCACAGTGACCCACCTCGACCATCCTTATGACCCTCGAGATAATCAAGACAATGTCTCCAGCCACAGCTCAGCTGCAAGCAGTGATCTAGTAGGATTTGACATAAGCCCACCGTTGGATCCCAACCCACCATTGAGGAAACCCAGCACCACATCTAAAACTCATGACTGCGGGAAAATATTAAATTGCAAGGGGAGCCTGAACAGGCATATGCAGACCTCCACAGGAGAAAAATCATTTAGCTGTAATAACTGCAGGAAAAGCTTCAGTCGCAAGGATACCCTTAACATGCATATACGAACTCACACAGGAGAGAAACCATTTGTCTGTGGTGATTGCGGGAAAAACTTCAGACAGAAGGCTACCCTTAACAGGCATATACGGACTCACACAGGAGAAAAACCATTTAGCTGTGGTGCCTGCGGGAAAAGCTTCAACCATAAGGGAAACCTAACTGTTCATTTACTGACTCACACAGGAGAGACACCTTTTACCTGTGGGGACTGCGGGAAAAGCTTCAGACAGAAATATAGCCTTAAAAAGCATACATCGACTCACATAGGAGAGACATTTAACTGTGCTCACTGTGGGATAAGCTTCAGACACAAAGTGAACCTGGATAGTCATATACTTGCTGTCCACAAATAAACAAAAACAGAATGAAAACAAAAAGAAGAAAATGTAACAAAGATCTGGCAGTTGGTAATACAATTGCAGGATATGGACATCACTGTTAGGAAAGCAAATAAATTCTAGATCATTCATGTTGTAGGTTTAAAGTATTTACTTTTGTAAAATGTTCTATGTAAATAAAATGTTATTCGAAGTACGATATTATGATCAAACAGTTAAAAAGGGCAATGGAAACACTTTAGGAAGTAAATCTAAGCAAAGATATGCAATCAATCAACTAATATCTTGCAATTCTTTAACATAAAAACATCTCTGTATTTAGTATTTTGATCTTCGAGGTTAATTTGAGCCATTTTTAATTGCCATAGTAACGACTGACACAAGTCCGTCACTGGCAGGAATCAGTAAATTGTCTGGTATTGCATTTTCGCGCGGAGAGTGAATCGAAGAGTACAAGGACATGATGACAACAACAATTAGTAATTCAGACATGAACTGTATAGCGCCAGGCTGTACGAATCGGCTCCAATTTTTTTTTGTTTAAATATATCGGCTAGGTACCATCGGCTGTCCAAGGACCTTTTGAACACGTGGCTCCATGTCCTAAAGAAAGAAAGGAAGGACGTGCCAGCTCGAGCTAGCAAGGTCTGCAGGCAGCACTTCGCCGAGAAGGACTTTGCTACGAAGGGCACGTTCGATGCGGCAACCGGGAGTTTCAGAATGTAAAGGAGTCCTAAACCTACGTTGAAGCCCTCTACTTGCCCCCTCCCAGCGTCAATTTCGAGGGTTATGGTGTACAGTAAGGGTTACCGACCGACCATCATCAACATCGCTGACTTCGGAGTCAAGCCAAACTTCGGACTGAGGCGACGCGAGTCAATAGAGCCGGGTAACGTTAACCGACCATTAGTCATGATTGTTGTTGACTAGGCTACGGTTAGACCCTGGATAACTTTGTTGTTACTCTGAGTGGCGCAACTGAAGTTGACATAGCATGTTCATGGCATGTTCGCATGGCATGTTCGCTGAAAAATAAATTTTCCTGTATTTGCTTTGCTGTGTGTGTGTTGACAGCATACATGACTGGTAGCTTGTTAACGCCAACTGATATATTTGGGTTCAGTTGTCTTAATCTTAATAAAACGTTTGTTTTCAGGATGATATTGTCATCCATGAAAATGTTTTCATCCTGGAGATTGTGCAAGAGGAGGTACATGCAAATCCATGTTATTTCTAAGGCTATTGTTTGTTTATTTCAAGACACAATCTGTCATCCCTGATGCCATTTTCAATATATAAAATTGACAAATTACAGTATATGCAGTGACTCTTGAATATAACTAAAGCTTAAGATGCCTTAATATTTTTACACCAACAGAAAAGAACAGTTACTACAGCATGCCAAACAAACCCCTGGTTGCCAGATTGTTCCTGTGCGGCGGTGGAGAAGAGCTCCACCGGGACCATAACTAAAGAACGAGGCCCAGCTAGATTGCTCTCACCACCATGTTGGCCACAGAGCTGAGTGAAGACCAGGAGTCGATGTATGAACCTGAGAGCTCAGACACACAATCATCACAGTGCGAACCAAGAGATACAATCTAAGAGTGTGTGCAAGATCAGAAATACATAGTCTTTGATAGCAAGCTGAAGGAGTTGTTCAATGTCTGCCATGAGCAAGGATGTCGAGCTGGTGTCATCAGTCCATCCCTGAAAATAAATGGTTTTGCCATCACCATGGAGACAGTGTTGTGGGCCACAGGAGGAAGTGGGAGTCCCAGACCAGAGTGGGGAAAGTTGTTTGCAGGTAGTGCCATCGGCAGTCTGTCTTCCTTACTGGTGGCTCCCACTCCACATTTGTGGAAACATGTCACCTCCCCAGCCTGGTTCCCATGTCGCTGCGTCAGTTTGGAAACCAACAGCACATCTACATTGTGCGAGAGGTTAACCACATGTGGACCCACCACACGTAGGCCATTCTGGCTACAATTGGTGACAGTCCACTGATCGTATCTGGAGACGCATGGTGTTATTTCTCCAGGCCACTCTGCTTCCCACCTGATCCTCCCCCATGAGACTGTGCATGTTACCAAGATGAAGAATAGTTACTGTTTGGAGACGGAAGGATTAGAGAGATGCCTGCAACACATTGAGGTAAACTATAGCCTAACCTAAATTTTTTTAGCTAGCCTGAGGGTTGGAAGTGTGTATTTGGATGGATGTATTAAGAGGACGTAGGTACCTTTTTTAGGATAATAATAATAAAATCATTACTAACAGGCTCATGGATGCAGTATTGAAACCTTGGCCATTGACAGGCATCCAAGTGTGAGGGTGCACTTGAGGGGCTCATATCTGGCATGAGTATGACCTGTGGCAGATTGCCAAAGGTATGAGGAAACAGCTGGTGGCCATCGGGAAGCCAGAGGTACTTTCATATATTTTATAGTAAAATCAGAGCTATATGATTATGATGATTCAAGTCAGTGACTCCGGGGTCTCGTTTACTCCCTGTGTCTCAGGTACTGCCATGGGGGAGGGCATTAACTCACCACTTCTGGTACTGTGCCACCACTGCTGGTTGAAGTGTCCAGGTGCTAAAAGAAAAGTGGATCACCACAGTTCATCTCATCTCCAATGAACACCCGTGGGTCACTGGAGGCACACTGAACTGCTGTGAGCGCCCCCCCACTCCCCACCTGAAGAAGGAACAGGATGAACACATTGTCAGCTTTTGAGGCAGTGAGGAAAAAAGTCCTCAAATCAAATGTTATTGGTCATATACACATATTTAACAGATGTTATTGGTCACATACACATATTTAACAGATGTTATTGCAGGTGTGGAGAAATACTTGTGTTCCTAGCTCCAACAGTGCTGTAATATCTAACAATTCACAACACACATCTAAAAGTAAAATAATGGAATTAAGAAATATATAAATATTACGACAAGCAATGTAGGCGTGGCATTGACTAGAATACAGTAGAATACTATATTATTTATATAGCACAGCTCTGGAAAAAAAGGAGACCACTGCAAAATGATCAGTTTTACTATTTATAGGTATGTGTTTGGGTAAAATGAACATTTCTGTTTTATTCTATATACTACTGACAACATTTCTCCCAAATTCCAAATAGAAATATTGTCATTTAGAGCATTTATTTGCAGAAAATGACAACTGGTCTAAATAAGTAAATGGATGCAGTGTTGTCAGACCTCGAATAATGCAAAGAAAGTTCATATGAATTTTTAAACAACACATTACTAATGTTTTAATTTAGGATTAGATCAGAAATCAGTATTTGGTGGAATAACCCTTTTTTTTAAATATAATTTTTTGAATCACAGCTTTTATGTGCCTTGGCATCTCCACCAGTCTTTGTCATTGATGTAGGATGGCTTTATACCACTCCTGGCGCAAGAATTCAAGCAGCTCGGCTTGGTTTGATGTCGTGACCATCCATCTTCCTCTTGATCACATTCCAGAGGTTTCAATGGGGTTCTGGTCTGGAGATTGGGCTGGCCATGACAGGGTCTTGATCTGTTGGTCCTCCAGCCACACCTTGATTGACCTGGCTGTGTGGCATGGAGCCTTGTCCTGCTGGAGAAACCAATCAGAGTTGGAGAACATTGTCAGAGCAGAAGGAAGCAAGTTTTCTTCCAGGACAACCTTGTATGTGGCTTGATTCATGTGTCCTTCAAAGACAAATCTGCCCGATTCCAGCCTTGCTGAAGCACCCCGAGATCATCACCGATCCTCCACCAAATTTTACAAGCCACAGTGTCTCGCACCCACTGAAATTTGGTGATGATCTGAGAGTGCTTCAGCAAGGCTGGAATCGGGCAGATTTGTCCTTGTGAAGGCCACATGGATCAAGCTACGTACAATGTTGTCTATGTACATAGTGCATCAGCCTCTAAGGTGCAGGATAGAGTAACCGGGTGGTAGCCAGCTAGTGACAGTGACTAAGTTCAGGGCAGGGTACTGGGTGGAGGCTGGCTCGTGATGGCTATTTAACAGTCTGATGGCCTTGAGATAGAAGCTGTTTTTCAGTCCCAGCTTTGATGCACCTGTACTGACCTTGCCTTCTGGTTGATAGCAGGGTTAACAGGCCGTGGTTCAGGTGATTGATATTTTTGGCCTTCCTGTGACAATGGGTGCTGTAGGTGTCCTGGAGGTTGTTGAAGGGTCTCAAGAAGGTTTTTGAAAAATGTATCAACTGTTTCTGTACATATGTTGCAACATTTTGATCAAATTAATGAGCACATTTTAACCCCTTTTGCCTTCCTATGTGAATAACTACAACCAATTGATTTAATAAAATCAGTAATATAATAATTCTAGTAGCCTATTTATTAATCTCTAGTTAAATGAATTAGATATTTTATTTTCTAGGTGATGAAGTGTGGCTGGTGAACTCAAGTGTGCATGCCCTGTACATTAAAATACATGCCCAAGAGGAACATGTTCGACCAGCAGGGAATGGTCGCTAAATTCCAAGTGCCTGCCTTGGACCGCAATTATTCAGTGGACAGACAGCAGGTTACAACAGAGGGAGTGCTCAGTTTAAAGCAAGAGTTCTCCAAGGCTGCCTGGGCGTTAGTGGTGAAACCCATCAAGGAGGAGAAGACATGGTGTTTCCGGTCTGAGCTCCTACACGGCATCGTTGACTGCTGTGCCAATATTATGTCAGATGTAGACAGAGAGGAATTACCTACAATTATTTGTGTAACTTATATCTGTCTCTAGGACCATCCCAGCAGACTCTCCTGAGTGCCCAAAGAGAGAGTGGCGGTCACTTTGGGGGAGCGGACTGGTGTTCCGAAAATGGAGAAGGAGCAGGCCATTCGACAGCAAATTCAAAGATACACCCATCCATGGAGGGAATTGAAGTGGAATTGTTTTTGTTTTTTTACCAGTTTCAACAGACATGCTACCTTGTCCCGGACCTGCGGTTTCGACTCTGTTTTTCAGTCTCTCGGTCCTAACTTTGATGCAACTGTACTGACCTCGCCTTCTGGATGGTAGTGGGGTGAACAGGCCATGGCTGTGTCAAGTATATGTAGACGGGAGGAGTATTATGTGCCAGCTGAGCCTAAATGCTGCAATTGTGGTGGTGAACATACACCTGCATTTCTGAAGTATCCTGTTAGGGTGATGGAGGTGGTAAGAATAAGGGCTGTCCAGAATGTCACCTATCCGAAGTTGTTGAGCAGTGAAAGAAAAGTGTGAAGTTGAAGAAATAATGGTAGTAGGAGTAGAGACACAAGATGATGTTCCTTGTCAAGAGGGATCCTGACATGTATGTTAAGAAGGTGGACGTTGTGGTGTTTATTGGTTTGGTTATCAACTGCACAGCACAAACGGAGAGGAAATCTAAGAAAATAGGCATTGTGAGTGTTACTGTCGCTGAATGTTCCATCCTCACAGGCACCTGTAGGAATGCAATTTGAATGTGGAAGGAGTGGGATGGTTGTTCGATTAATTTAAATTATCCCCCTTCCTACATTTGAATATATTATTTTTGTTTTGTTTCAAGACCCCGTACAGTAGGTGGCGGCAATATACCAATAGGTGTAGTCTGCCATAACATTTTAAAGAAGATAACAACGCAACCGGAAGTTGGAATCGCTAGTTTCCGTTTGGGTTCACAACTGCAACTGTTTGTTGATGGTGGCATAGCTAGCCAGCTACTGCTATGTCAATATTTTTGATTTAGCTAGCTAAAACAAACGTTTTTACGAAGAAAATGAGTTCTGAAGGGAATCGACATGGGACGAAAAGACCTGGTTCTCCGAATGAAGTATGTTAACTATAGTTACATGCATTGAACGGGACAGGCCTTGCAGTTCAGCTAACCGGCTAGCAAGGCCCGTATCTGGTTTGCTTTAGCAAAGAAGTATGTAGTCAACTTGCATCCTAACTAGATATGCAGCCTGTAACATATTGCGTCCTCGATCAACAAAGCCATAGAGTAAAACAGTTAACTATTTAACGCTGGTCAACAAATCACAAGTGTTATTTTTTTAGCTAACTTATTCACCTTAAGGTGGCCAGTTTGACACATCATGATGAAGCTTGCCAGAAAGTCCATTTAATAAACATTTATTTTGATATAAATTAACTCAAGGCTGTTACTACTAGGCATATGCCGTGGCTAGTTAGCGTTATATTAAGATGTGTGACTTTAGCTAATCCAATTGGGGGGGAAGTGTGTGTGATCTTCGAGCCGAAGGTGCAATAAAAGGCCTAGGCTTCGTTCTGTTGGGATCCCATTCCTTGTGTACTACTGTAGGCAATTCTGTGTTGTTCTTGCAGGATGAACCTACTCCATGGGCAGCTGCAGATCTGGGGGACAACGAGAGGAAGCAGAAGTTTTTGAGGTTGATGGGCGCAGGGAAGGTTTGTTTGGTCATATTCTATGTAGACTATTTTTCCCAACCCTCATCAGGGACCACTAGACGTTTCACATATTTGTGGCCCTTACTGGAACACCTGATTTCAAATGTAGCTAAGTCAACAAATCACCAAGCCCCTGATTAGTTGAATCAAGTGTGCCAGTCTGGTATTGGACTATTATTACTGTAACGCAGTTAACTGTTAATTCAACTTGATGGTTACCTCTATTCCAGTATGAGATTGAGCCAACATTTTCTTAGGCTACAATTTATAATCCATATATCATCGTCAAAGGAGGAACAGAACTGGTATTACAGAATTATGTCTACTGTATTTGGTCCTGCAGAAAGAACACACTGGACGTCTAGTCATTGGAGATCACAAATCAACATCCCATGTCCGCAGCGGTGAGTAACCCTATTGAATTATAGAAAAAGGCTTGTCAAGGTACTGGTATCTTGGCAACCCTATTCTACATCCCTTTCAAATGCTTTACTCACAGATGTATCCATCTCATCTAATCTAACCTTTTCCCATATCAATGCAGTACTATCTGGGACCAGATAGCACTGTATTTGGTATGATTGGTGTTTCACTAGTTTGTCCTCTGCAGGGGCGGAGGACCAGAGGATGAACTCTGAGCTGGAGTTGCAGTACCAGCAGGGGCTGGACGGGAAGCTGTCAGGCAGGAACAGGAGACACGTTGGACTGGGCTTTAGCGAGGTGAGAGATCACGGACGGACAGATTTTTTTTTCACCTTTATTTAACCAGGTAAGCTAGTTGAGAGCTAGTTCTCATTTACAACTGCGACCTGGCCAAGATAAAGCAAAGCAGTGTGACAAACAACACAGAGTTACACATGGAATAAACAAGCATACAGTCAATAACACAATAGAAAAAAATAGTCTATATACAGTGTGTGCAAATGGCTTGAGGGGGTAAGGCAATAAATAGGCCATAGTAGCGAAGTAATTACAATTTAGCTGATGATGTGCAAGTAGAGATACTGGTGTGCAAAAGAGCAGAAAAGTAAATAAAAACAATGTGGGGATGAGGTAGGTAGATTGGGTGGGCTAAGTTGAACATCGATCCTAGCAAAGATGGCTGACAAATTGTTCCATTCTGATGAATAGGGCTTCTATGACATCAGCCAATCAATCTGCTGTTCTATTATCTATGGGGTTGAATGGCTGAAGCAAGTTTGGGTACGCTTTCATTCTATTTAGCTGGGTTGTGTTCGTTAGGAACTAAACAAGAAAAATCTCCAGAGCCTGGAAGGTACTATCTGAATTTGTCTAATAAAAGCATTTTCTGTTGCAATGAACACAACCCTGGCCTGTTACATGACATGATTAGACCGTGATGTAATACTGATTGATTGATACATTTTAAGATTTGAGTTACTGATGGTGCTTCTCATTAGACCTGTATGTTTGCATGGCTATGTAAGATTAATGACAGCACAGCACATGGAAGCGCCACAACGTGCGATTGGCTCAAATTAGAGGCATAATTTATACAGCCAAAATGTCGCCCCAGTCTCCAGATCTTCATTTTGTGAAACTTCTGTTCGCTCCACAGCCGGAACCAGCCCCACCTCCACCACCCGTAGAGGGCCAAAGCAAGGCAGAGCAACCAGCCAGTCCCAATGCCCCAGACAGCCCCTCAGAACCCCAGGGCTCACCAGACAAACCCCCCTCACCAAACCCAGAGGACAGCACAAAAGACAAGAAAGAGGACAAGAAACACACCTTCAAAATGGCCTTTGTGAAGTCATCCTAAGACTGGGAGAAAAACAGTCACTTTTTTTCTAAAGTCAAACCACAGATTTGTACATAAGTCGTTCTTTTGTGTCTCTGCAGTACTCCAAGCTGATACATGGTAACTTCGTGGTTTAAGATGGCTTTTATGTTTCAATGCTGAGCAGCAAACCAGTAGTGCACTACTGAAGGAGGTAACAATCATTGAGACAGATTTCCTGTGTTGTTTCCTTGTCAATTTTTGTTAGGAATTCTTAACTGAAAGAGGGACTACGACGTGTTATAAATGGTTCTGAGACGAAGCTCATGAGTTATAAAAAATGTACTTAACTACAAATTGAATATCAATAAACTGAAGTGTACCACACAGTAGGAATGAATATTTTCTCAAATCTACCAAGGTGGCTATTTCAAAGCATTTAAAAATCTAATCACTATACCAGGGTTCTCCCTGTGCTACATTGCCGGCTTGTCTGGGCTACTATGTGAAACTGATATTTAGTAATGATAGATTAACTTTGATCAGCAATCACATTTTTTGTGAATTGCGAAACAGGCCGTTCAGTGCATTTCAGCAGTAGGATATCTCAGTGTGAACCCAGAGTAGGCTGTAGCATCATAACTGCAAAGGCAGTCAAATGACCAAAGATACTAAGCTTGCTAGAAAATCTCCATCGAATGACATATCCTATTTGGCAATATCGAGTTGATAATTAGCCTATGCAGATTAGTGCATGAATAACAGAGATGAGAGGATATTGTTAAAATAAAAAATCCATATCTACTCATACAATTTGATCACACATTATCTACTGAAGCTCTCAGATGGGCAGCAATACGAGACAGCGCAGAAGCGTTATGTAGAAGAGCTTTTAAAGACAGGACTGTCCAGCGAGAAATCCCAGTTGATTTGAGTTTATTCTGATGATCGACAAGGAAGCACATTAGATGGGCAGGACAACAGCATGTTGATGGCTGTAGATTTGTGATTCGTCTGTTAGCCCCTGCTAACTTATTTCCATGCTAATGTGACCATTACAATTAAATGGGGAGTCAGGATGTTGGATTTCAGTGGGATTGTGGTAGGAAAATAGCCGAGGCTCTATAAGGCTACTGCGTGAGTCAATAGATAACTAATACACTTGGTTTAGGCTACATTGCATGCTACATGTTTCTGAGCAAACTAATAAATGAGCTACCACTTCCACCTGTCCGGCCAGAGATCAATTAACCAAATATACAGATGGAGATTCAGTGAAAAATCACATTGATTATCAGACAATTCAGAGGCTTCTGTTCAGGAGTAAGACAGAATACTCACGCGAGTGAAGATCAAAATCCACTTATATACATGCTCGACACATTTTCTGACCAGCTAATATATAAGCAAACTAGAATAAAGATGATCAATTAACTTAACATTTCCCCCAGCCTAGTTACCAAATATCCAAACTGATTCTGTGAAAACAAAAGTCTGACTGATTGATATATCTGGACGAGTCCCCCATGCTTGTCTCAAAGCAGCGCAAAGGCTCTGTCCCAATCAAAAAGGTGCTGAAATGATGATGTAGGTGACCACACAGGACTATTGCTTTACATTTGTATAACGGTTGCATATGATTTAGGGATATACAGTATAAGCAAGAATTTGATATATGCCTTCAATTGCATTAGCCTATATTTTAATCATTCAGTTGATCATAACTAAAGGTGAGTTTTTCTCTCTGCGCTTTCTCTAGGCCCAATGGCTATTTCCTCGTCTCCTCGCTGTGCTGCCACCCGCCTCGTTCTCAAAACCAATTTGAATCATTATACTTATTTTTCTAAAAATCTGGCTTTTTTTCGGGTTTGGGCTCATTTAATTTCTGTGATGTCAGGCCTGGGCTCAGGCTTCAAGCTTTACAGACTTGGGTCGGACCGGGATCTAATTTTCAGTTCTGATGAGAACTCAAACTGCATTCAGATCTGGTGTGCAGTCGAGCAATGTCAGTTGTGTGTTTTGAATTGATGGCCACTTTGTGTGAAGTAAATACGCCAGGCTAAAAGGATTCCATGAAACAACCTGTATGGATAATGTGCTTTTTTGTTGTTGCCTAATCTGCTGCGCATGTGTATTTTGTGGAAATGCATTAGTGAGACAATGTTGTAATTTTCCATGTCTTGTCATGACATTTTTTGGGGAAATGTTAAGAGTGATCCCTTTAATTGTCAATCACTCTATAAAGCTGATTTTTAGCACTATGGCTGGAATTGAGCCCAAAATAAACATGCTCGTGTTTGAATCGTCTTGCATTTACTGTTTGAAGTGAGTTGATTTATGACACATTGACCGTATACGAGTGTGTTCATGATTAAATATTGAGAGAGAACTGGACATGAGGCAACATGTTTTGTTTAAACCTTTATTTCCAGAAACATCATTATGGTTTATTTCCCATAATACAATACAGTTGATTGGCAAAAGCGTTACATGGCAGTGCTGAGCTACAAAGGTTGCAATTTGGTGCAAGATTGTCTTTCATTAGTCAAAATAAAATAAATATATGATTCATGTCATAATTACATTTCCATTTTAACGACCTATAAAACATTGCTTAGAACTTGTTTTAGAAATATAGACCACACTTCAAAAACACAGCTACTGATTCTGTTGCAAAAACTATTAGTGTTAACAATTACACACAACATTAAAGTGCAAAACACAACTCCAATTCAAACTTAACATTAGGTACACGCACAGTTACAATGCTATATTGTTGAGTTTCGAATAGCTCCAATAAAAAGTATTATAAAACATCACTCTGGCATTAATTGCTGAAAATTATTAGTATTATATCCTTTGCCCATCAACTATTTTCATTCACGGATGTCCTGTCGGTGTCTTGCCGTCTGTGTCAATGGTCAGTCAGTGCTCAGCTGAGTTTTGGCTAAAAGGGGGGAAAAACATGCTCATGACATTGAAAATACAGACGGTAATGTCTTCAATCGAACGTTCCACCCTCGTTCCAAAAAGCCTAAGTAAGCAGTGCTTGTTTGTGTGGAAACAATACGCCAACCTCTTTACATTCTAATCATGACCCAACAATATTACCATCACCTAAACCAAAAACATCAACATCACCTAACCCAACAACATCACCATCACCTAACCCAACAACATCACCATCACCTAACCCAACAATGTCACATGACCCAACAACATCACATGACCCAACAACATCACCATCACCCAACAACATCACCATCACCCAACAACATCACCTGACCCAACAACATCACCTGACCCAACAACATCACCTGACCCAACTACATTTGGACACCAAAAACCACCATGCTTCAGATAAGAAACCACCAAAGCACTCCAAGTTGTGAGAGCAGAAATGACACCTAAAGACAACACCTATCCCACTGGGCACAGACGTCAGTTCAACGTCTAGTTTAGAAGTTGTTAAAAGTTGGTTGAAAAATAAATAAATCTTCTTAAGTTGTTTCAATGTCATCACATCGATTTTTGGGGTTTTGAAATGATGTGAAAACAAGGCTGATTCAACCTTGTGCCCCAGTGGGATGCCAACACAAACATCACAGAGGCACCTTAAGGCCACGACACTCAAGAGAATATGCAGTGTACCATCACTAGATCTGTTATTCAGAATCTCGCTGTCTGCACAACCAGGGGCAATGAGAGAGGGTCACATTACTGTGTTGTACAGTGAAGATGCCCCTACACGCTGTTCTTGGGTCAGTTTTGGGCCAATTCTCTACACTAATGGTTAAGGTTATGATGAGGGAGAGAGAAAAATGATCCAAGATCTGTAGCTTCACCCCGGAGTGTGCTGCATTTGTCTCCCTTTCTGTTCCGATTCTCTTCTTCCAGGAGTGTGCACTGGCATACTCCCCATCATAGATTGGCTGGAGGAAGTTTCCACCATTGATAAATACATACTTCTCACTTTGGGAGAAGGGCTGAGAATCAGGATACTAACTGGGTTGGCTTCTCTGAAGAGAGCACAATGTCCTACTAGATACTCCATCTATAGCTATATTAAAGGAGTGGTTTATGAAGGAGGGATCAAAGATACTGAAGGCAGTTCAGTGGGAAAAAGGTGTGTTTGTGTGTGTACAGCATGCATAGAGTAGCCTGAGTGTATAGACTGTGTGTGTACACTGTGTAGTATATATACACTGAGGGTATTAGGTACAGTGGGGCAAAAAAGTATTTAGTCAGGCACCAATTGTGCAAGTTCTCCCACTTAAAAAGATGAGAGGCCTGTAATTTTCATCATAGGTACACTTCAACTATGACAGACAAAATTTGAAAAAAAAAATCCAGAAAATCACATTGTTGGATTTTTTATGAATTTATTTGCAAATTATGGTGGAAAATAAGTATTTGGTCACCTACAAACAAGCAAGATTTCTGGCTCTCACAGACCTGTAACTTCTTTAAGAGGCTCCTTTGTCCTCCACTCGTTACCTGTATTAATGGCACCTGTTTGAACTTGTTATCAGTATAAAAGAAACCTGTCCACAACCTCAAACAGTCACACTCCAAACTCCACTATGGCCAAGACCAAAGAGCTGTCAAAGGACACCAGAAACAAAATTGTAGACCTGCACCAGGCTGGGAAGACTGAATCTGCAATAGGTCAGCAGCTTGGTTTGAAGAAATCAACTGTGGGAGCAATTATTAGGAAATGGAAGACATGCAAGACCACTGATAATCTCCTTCGATCTGGGGCTCCACGCAAGATCTCATCCCGTGGGGTCAAAATGATCACAAGCACGGTGAGCAAAAATCCCAGAACCACACAGGGGGGACCTAGTGAATGACCTGCAGAGAGCTGGGACCAAAGTAACAAAGCCTACCATCAGTAACACACTACGCCGCCAGGGACTCAAATCCTGCAGTGCCAGACGTGTCCCACCTGCTTAAGCCAGTACATGTCCAGGCCCGTCTGAAGTTT
The DNA here is from genome assembly GCF_036934945.1 of Oncorhynchus masou masou. Classification (NCBI taxonomy): domain Eukaryota; kingdom Metazoa; phylum Chordata; class Actinopteri; order Salmoniformes; family Salmonidae; genus Oncorhynchus; species Oncorhynchus masou. The sequence continues at coordinate 65,184,575 of NC_088226.1, read as the reverse complement.
GCTAGAGAGCATTTGGATGATCCAGAAGAAGATTGGGAGAATGTCATATGGTCAGATGAACCAAAATATAACTTTTTGGTAAAAACTCAAATCGTTGTGTTTGGAGGACAAATAATGCTGAGTTGCATCCAAAGAACACCATACCTACTGTGAAGCATGGGGGTGGAAACGTCATGATTTGGGGCTGTTTTTCTGCAAACGGACCAGGACGACTGATCCGTGTAAAGGAAAGAATGAATGGGGCCATGTATCGTGAGATTGAGTGAAAACCTCTTTCCATCAGCAAGAGCATTGAAGATCAAACGTGGCTGTGTCTTTCAGCATGACAATGATACCAAACACACCGCCTGGGCAACGAAGGAGTGGCTTCGTAAGAAGCATTTCAAGGTCCTGGAGTGTCCTAGCCAGTCTCCAGATCTTAACCCCATAGAAAATCTTTGGAGGGAGTTGAAAGTCCGTGTTGCCCAGCAACAGCCCCAAAACATCACTGCTCTAGAGGAGATCTGCATGGAGAAATGGGCCAAAATACCAGCAACAGCGTGTGAAAACCTTGTGAAGACTTACAGAAAACGTTTGACCTCTGTCATTGCCAACAAAGGGCATATAACAAAGTATTGAGATAAGTATTTGGTCAACAACAAAAGTTTATTTTCCACCATCATTTGCAAATAAATTCATTAAAAATCCTACAATGTGATTTTCTGGATTTTTTTCTCTCATTTTGTCAGTCATAGTTGAAGTGTACCTATGATGAAAATTACAGGCCTCTCATCTTTTTAAGTGGGAGAACCTGCACAATTGGTGGCTGACTAAATACGTTTTTGCCCCACTGTACACCCATCTAGTACTGGGTCGGACAACCCTTTGCCTCTAGAGTATGTAAACGTTGCTCAATTGGTAACAAGGGACCTAACGTGTGCCAGGAAATCATTCCCCACACCATCACACCACCGCCACCAGCCTGTACTGTTGACACCAGGCAGGATGGGGCCATGGACTCATGCTGCTTATGCCAAATCCTGACTCTGCTATCAGCATGATGCAACAGAAACCGGGATTTGTCGGACCATGCAATGTTTTACCACTCCTCATTTGTCCAGTGTTGGTGATCGCGCGCCCACAGTCGTTTAGCTGAAAGCAGTGGAACCCGGTATGGTCGCCTGCTGCAATAGCCCATCCGTGACAAGGATCGATGAGTTGTGCGTTCCAAGATGCCATTCTGCACACCAATGTTGTACTGTGACGTTATTTGCCTCAAAGTCGCTTAGGTCACTCGTTTTGCCCATTCTAACGTTCCATCGAACAGTAACTGAATGCCTTGATGCCTGTCTGCCTGGCCACTAAGTGTATATGTAGTGTGTATGTGTTTACGTGTGTTTTTACACGTGTCCATGTGTGTGTGTATGAGCTGACCTGTGAACTGCTTGCTCTTGATGGAGGCTTCAGAGGCCAAGGCGTGAGACACATTCATAATCCTCTTCTGCTGCTGCATGGCTCGGTCCAGATCAGTAAAGTCCAGTGGGACAGCCAGACCAGACGACGGATGTGTGTTCTGAACACTGACACACAGGTGGGAAGGGAATACAAACGTGAGAAAAAAGAGAGACCGAAACCCAAAGGAAGTACAGTCTGCGTCCCAAATGGAACCTTTTTCCCTACCAATTTGTCCCTGGTCAAAAGTAATGCAGTATGTAGGGAATAGGATCTGGTCAAAAGTAATGCACTATGTAGGGAATAGGATCTGGTCAAAAGTAATGCACTATGTAGGGAATAGGCTCTGGTCAAAAGTAATGCAGTATGTAGGGAATAGGATCTGGTCAAAAGTAATGCACTATGTAGGGAATAGGCTGTGGTCAAAAGTAATGCACTATGTAGGGAATAGGCTGTGGTCAAAAGTAATGCACTATGTAGGGAATAGGCTGTGGTCAAAAGTAATGCACTATGTAGGGAATAGGCTCTGGTCAAAAGTAATGCACTATGTAGGGAATAGGCTCTGGTCAAAAGTAATGCACTATGTAGGGAATAGGCTCTGGTCAAAAGTAATGCACTATGTAGGGAATAGGCTCTGGTCAAAAGTAATGCACTATGTAGGGAATAGGCTCTGGTCAAAAGTAATGCAGTATGTAGGGAATAGGATCTGGTCAAAAGTAATGCACTATGTAGGGAATAGGCTCTGGTCAAAAGTAATGCACTATGTAGGGAATAGGCTGTGGTCAAAAGTAATGCACTATGTAGGGAATAGGCTCTGGTCAAAAGTAATGCACTATGTAGGGAATAGGCTCTGGTCAAAAGTAATGCACTATGTGGGGAATAGGCTCTGATCAAAAGTAATGCAGTATGTAGGGAATAGGCTCTGGTCAAAAGTAATGCAGTATGTAGGGAATAGGCTCTGGTCAAAAGTAATGCACTATGTAGGGAATAGGATCTGGTCAAAAGTAATGCACTATGTAGGGAATAGGCTGTGGTCAAAAGTAATGCACTATGTAGGGAATAGGCTGTGGTCAAAAGTAATGCACTATGTAGGGAATAGGCTCTGGTCAAAAGTAATGCACTATGTAGGGAATAGGCTCTGGTCAAAAGTAATGCACTGCGTAGGGAATAGGCTCTGGTCAAAAGTAATGCACTGCGTAGGGAATAGGCTCTGGTCAAAAGTAATGCACTGCGTAGGGAATAGGCTCTGGTCAAAAGTAATGCACTATGTAGGGAATAGGCTCTGGTCAAAAGTAATGCACTATGTAGGGAATAGGCTCTGGTCAAAAGTAATGCAGTATGTAGGGAATAGGCTCTGGTCAAAAGTAATGCAGTATGTAGGGAATAGGCTCTGGTCAAAAGTAATGCAGTATGTAGGGAATAGGCTCTGGTCAAAAGTAATGCAGTATGTAGGGAATAGGCTCTGGTCAAAAGTAATGCACTATGTAGGGAATAGGATCTGGTAAAAAGTAATGCACTATGTAGGGAATAGGCTCTGGTCAAAAGTAATGCACTATGTAGGGAATAGGCTCTGGTCAAAAGTAATGCACTATGTAGGGAATAGGCTCTGGTCAAAAGTAATGCACTATGTAGGGAATAGGCTCTGGTCAAAAGTAGTGCACTATGTAGGGAATAGGCTCTGGTCAAAAGTAATGCAGTATGTAGGGAATAGGCTCTGGTCAAAAGTAATGCAGTATGTAGGGAATAGGCTCTGGTCAAAAGTAATGCAGTATGTAGGGAATAGGCTCTGGTCAAAAGTAATGCACTATGTAGGGAATAGGCTCTGGTCAAAAGTAATGCACTATGTAGGGAATAGGCTCTGGTCAAAAGTAATGCACTATGTAGGGAATAGGCTCTGGTCAAAAGTAATGCACTATGTAGGGAATAGGCTCTGGTCAAAAGTAATGCACTATGTAGGGAATAGGCTCTGGTCAAAAGTAGTGCACTATGTAGGGAATAGGCTCTGGTCAAAAGTAGTGCTATGTAGGGAATAGGCTCTGGTCAAAAGTAATGCACTATGTAGGGAATAGGCTCTGGTCAAAAGTAATGCACTATGTAGGGAATAGGCTCTGGTCAAAAGTAATGCACTATGTAGGGAATAGGCTCTGGTCAAAAGTAGTGCACTGTGTAGGGAATAGGCTCTGGTCAAAAGTAATGCACTATGTAGGAAATAGGCTCTGGTCAAAAGTAATGCACTGTGTAGGGAATAGGCTCTGGTCAAAAGTAATGCAGTATGTAGGGAATAGCCTGTGGTCAAAAGTAATGCAGTATGTAGGGAATAGGGTGCCATTTGGGACGTACACAATGTTTGCGATCACTTTTTTGTGTTATGATCTAAAGTTTTTGTAGTTAGCTTAAGTTTTAAGTCACAACTGGAATTGAATCAGCCACAACCCAACAGTGGATCCAGTGGACCCAGACACCCAGGATTAGGGACATTACGATGCTTGTGATATGTTTTCTTCTCCCAATAAGAAGTACCCAGATTTCTCACAAACAACAACTACTATTTCTTATCAAGAATCTGCCAGATCACTCTAAATTTGCCTTAGGTTTTTTTAAACGACAGAATTTCTTTTTGTAATAAAAAGTTCTAAAATAAATAGATTTTTATGAAAGTAAGTCAAGAGTACTTGGATTTGGCCAGGATGCTTATGATGCGTTCTGCTCTGCGTTGACGCTCCTCCATCTGCTCCTGGCTCAGAGGCTCCCCGGGGTCTGACTCCACATAGCGCTCTGAGATAGGCACCTTCTGGGGCTTGGACAGCTACATACACCAATCAGACATCCAGTCAACCAACAAATCCATATTAAAGTGCAATTCCAACACTTTTCAAACTCATTTTCATAATCTCCAGCACAATACCAGTGTCTACATATGTGAAAACGGCGCAATTCTAAGTTTTTAGAAGAAAACATTTGAGTAAAATAATTCTACCCGATGACATCATCAAAAGTTCAAACATTTTAAGAAACGTGATTTTCAAAAACACAGATTCGTGATTCGTGTTGAGGGGAGCAAGACAATACCCTGCCCTGTGATGTCACAGAGAAGCATATTTTTAGGGCTTTTCTTCTTCTCTTTTTAACCACAGAATCATAGAAACGTAATTCATTCAGTTAAGTAGACACTGGTTTGGTGCTGTAGATAATGAATATGAGGTTGAAAAGTGGCGGAATTGCAATTTAAGGCTTAGAACAATATTCAGAAATCATCTGGTTTACAGAGCCTTCAGAAAGTATTCATACCCCTTGACTTATTCCACATTTTGTTATTACAGCCTGAATCCAACATGGATGACATGTACTTTTCCCTCACCCATGTACACATAATACCCCGTAATGACAAAGTGAAAACATATTTTTTGAAATGCTGGCAAATGTATAGAAAATTAAATATAGAAATATCTCATTTACATAAGTATTCACACCCATGAGTCAATATATGTTAGAATCACCTTTGGCTGCAATTACAGCTGTGAGTCTTTCTGGGTAAGTCTCTCTGTACCTGTTGGAAAGCAGACTGAACCAGGATTTCCTTTAGGATATTACCTGTGCATAGCTTTATTCCATTTCTTTTTATCCTAAAGAACTCCTTAGTCCTTGCCGATGACAAGCATACCCATAATATGATGCAGCCACCATCATGCTTGGAAATATGAAGAATGGTACACAGTGACGTGTTGTATTGTATTTGCCTCAAACATAATGCTTTCCATTCAGGACATAAAGCTAATTTCTTTGCCACATATTTCTTCTTTCTTTTTATTCTGTCATTTAGATTAGTATTGTGGAGTAACTACAATGTTATTGATCCATCCTCAGCTCTCTCCTATAACAGCCGTTAAACTATGTAACTGTTTTAAAGTCACCATTGGCCTCATGGTGAAATCCCTGAGCAGTTTCCTTCCTCTCCAGCAACTGAGTTAGGAAGGACGCCTTTATCTTTGTAGTGACTGGGTGTATTGACACACCATCCAAAGTGTAATTAATAACTTCACCATCCTCAAAGGGATATTCAATGGCAGTTTTTTTCTTCTTCTACCAATAGTTGCCTTTCTTTGTGAGGCATTGGAAAACCTCCCTTGTCTTTGTGGTTGAATCTGTGTTTGAAAAATCATTGCTCGACTGAGGGACCTTCCATATAATAGCATGTGTGAGGTAATCATTCAACAATCATGTTAAAGACTATTATTGCACAAAGAGTGAGTCCATGCAACTTATTAACTCAAGACATTTCAGCTTTTCATTTTTAATCAATTTGTAAAGATTTCCACTTTTTCCACATAATTCCACTTTGACATTATGGGGTATTGAATGTAGGCCAGTGACAAAATCTACATTTGATCATTTTTAAAGATCAGGCTGTAACACAACAACATGTGGAAAAAGTCAAGGGGTGTGAATACTTTCAGTAGGCACAGTAAATGGTCATACTATTGGGGTCAGATAAATTCAAACTTTGCGGTTCAGCATAGCTATAAGGTTCTACAAAAACAAGGTTATGTGATTGTAGTTGAAAGCATTAGTTCACTTTGCATTTTGTATCTTAATTGTGTATGTGGTGAATGGTAAGTAGTATGAGCTACAGGCTAGCCTCTAAATCAAAGCCATCCACAACTGCATAGTCTTAAAGGGGATGTTCAGTATTATACAGTTTGTAGTGGCTGTTTAAAGAAGGATGGATTGCAGTTTCTCCAGGCCCATAGACTACTTTTAAGGTGAGGTAAAATACTGAACTTCCCCTTTTTAACCACTTATGTGTACAGGCATAATATTCATCAATAAGAGTGTTGATATGAGAAAATTGATTAGCCATTCATGAACGTACCTCACGACTGAGGTTCAGGTCGTAGTCGAGGGGCTCCATGTCAGTCCCCCTCATGGGCGTGGCCATCACCGTGAGCCACTCATCTGATTGGATCCTCTCCCTTTCCTTCAGCTCTCTACGCCCCTCGTCGCTCTGGCCCTCGGCACCCAGTCGCTCCACCACCTGAGCTTTCTGCTCCTGCTGCAAATCAAAGTCCTGCTGCTCTCGCCTCCACTAGGGGGGACAAACAACAGTTACTTTATCTGACCACTAGAGGGGGGAGTTCTGAAACGGTTTGGGGCCTGGGACCCCTTTTGTGATAGCAAATTCATCAGGGACCCCCTGCAGAACACACAACTCGAGTGAGATAAAATAAAAAATAAAAAACATACAATGAGTTTTACTATGACTTCTGCAGTGCATGGCCAGAAAAATTACATTTCGGGGCCATAGGAAGGAACATTTTAAAGGCCCATTGTATCTGACCACTAAACCAGGGCAAAAAAATACCATGAATACCATTATTTTAATGATTTTCACAAACTTTAACCCTTAGAATGGTCCTTTGGAGGAAGGACTGTTGACATATACCACCTTTCAAAAGTTTGGGGGTCTCTTAGAAATGTACTTGTTTTTGAAAAAAAAGCACATTTTTTGTCCATTTAAAATGACATCAAATTGATCAGAAATACTGAGTAGACATTGTTAATGTTGTAAACGACTATTGTAGATGTAAAAAGCTGATCTTTAATGGAATATCTACATAGGCGTACAGAGGCCCATTATCAGCAACCATCACTCCTGTGTTCCAATGGCATGTTGTGTTAGCCTTTTAAAATGCTAAACTTGGATTAGCTAACTGATCATTAGAAAACCCTTATGCAATTGTTAGCACAGCTGAAAAACAGTTGTGCTGTTTAAAGAAACAATAAAACTGATCTTATTTGGACTTGTTGAGTATCTGGAGCATAAGCATTTGTGGGTTCGATTACAGGCTCAAAATGGCCAGAAACAAAGACCTTCTTCTTTTGAACGGTAGTGTATATCCAAAAGAAAAAATGTCTTTCCTGAAAATAAAAACTATCATTGTATTTTTTTGTTTTCCTGGTTTCATGAGGAAATTAGATGAATTACACCATCAGAAACAACCACCAAACGATATTGATTAACCTGTGACCACAAACTCTCCTCTGCTTTTCCAAACCCATAAACACATTTGTGTTTTGAGTAAATAACTGTTTGTATGCCAGTGTGTGTACTGTATGAGTGTATTTGTTTGTGTCCAAGCTCTTAAACCCACGCGTGCATAATTCCCACTGCAGTGTGTGTAGGCCTCATCAGCATGTATTCCCATGCTGTGAGGAGAAAGTGCATCACATGCGTCATTGTGCTCGGTGGACGGAGGAAAATCACATCACATGGAAAAAGCATGCATACATACTCATCAAACCCCCGCCAAATGGAAAAACACAGCCAGAAGAGATTTTTTAGAAGCAACGTTACTTTATTCTCGAGTGCAGATCTCTACATTAGAATATAACAGGAGTGAAGGAGTTGTGATTTTTCGTTTTACAGATTCACTTAACATGAGCTGTCCATTATTTCCCTTCCTTTGTGCTATTTTCACATCCTTGCTGATCTAAAACAAATTGGGATGGGTGAAAGAAATATGGTGGAATTTACACCTGCCTTGATGGTAGGCTTTCGGCAGCCATTTTGCTTATCCCTTTCCTGTCCTTTCATCTGCAGTGAATAAGATCAAATAGGCCAATTAAAGATACTCAGACTGGAGTACTCGCTCACTATGACCTTGACCGTGGAAGTGGACCGTTGTAGCAGTCAACCACAGCCAAGTAGAAACGTCTGTGTTGTGGTCTTAAAAAGGCTGTGCTAATGTTGATGTAGCACCAACTAAATGGTGTGAATAAGCGACTGTTTAATGTGGCATGGTGTGGTATAAGCTGAGCAGATTCAAATGACCAAAAAGAGTCTAAAATGAGAAGTAGTGTAAACTCTGGCTATTATGGTGAAGAACTACAGAATAAAACTCCGTAACCAGCAAAAGCTGATGAAGTAAGTATTGCAAACTGTAAGTAGCAGCTGGGAACACAAAGGCAGATCAGTAATGCAGTTAGGAGTTTGAAGCTATCATTGATGAGCTCATAGCAATCTGGTTAAGATTGTGTGTTAGATAATATATTAGACTTTGTAATGTGATGTCCCTTGTCTTTTGACGATCATAGGCTTAATTAATCTGATTCTGTGGTAGCCATAGCACGCCATAAGACAACCAGGGTGGAAAAAGTGAGGTTGATGGGCAATTTTGTGAGAAGAAAATGATTCATCAGCAAAAAAAGGCACTTCCATTAGATTAATTCATGTAATGCTAAAGATTGAGGGAGCAGGTATATGTTTGGTAATGATTGAGGGAGCAGGTATGTTTGGTAATGACTGAGGGAGCAGGTATGTTTGGTAATGACTGAGGGAGCAGGGATGTTTGGTAATGATTGAGGGAGCAGGTATGTTTGGTAATGACTGAGGGAGCAGGTACGTTTGGTAATGACTGAGGGAGCAGGGACGTTTGGTAATGATTTGTACCACTTCCTCGTTGATTTGTTCAAACATGGTACACATTTCCCCATCCCCATTTCATCAAATCTCTATAAAATATAACTTTACAAATGTATAGGCTACTGAAAATATCCTTCAGTAAATTAATAAAAATGTATATGTACAGAAATGTAAATGTACATAGAATGGCCTTTTCTTCTCTTGTGACAGAGAGGGAGGGAAGGCAGAGATGCCCACCTCTTCTCATTGATATACATTCAGTGTGTCAGTGAGGTAACACACAGGGGCACAAGTGATGGGGTAAACTCAAACCCTTACACCTTAATATGGGGAACAGCGCTGTCTTACAGTCCATCTCTGACAGATATCCCCTCCCCTACTCCCCAAAGCGGCCTCCACCACGCACAGTCTGACTGCTCTGCAGCCCAGCCTAGCTGGCCCTGGCTTAGCACCAGCCCCACCGACCCTTAGCATGATGCTAACTTTAATAATGTTACTGCCATTGATTACGCATGGGGGAGAGCGTGGGAGAATGGTGTTAGCATAAGCCGTTTAGCATGTTAGTGCTTGTGGCGGTGGCTCCTATGTGAGGGGTTCGGCAGGGGCGTGACAGTGGCAGCGGTCCCTGCTTCTGCTGCGGGGTTGGGGAGGGGGGGAACGTACTGAGCCCAGGTCAGTGGAGGAGAGAGGCCTGGTAGTGGATGAGGAACGATGGGTGGTGGAGTGACATTCTCCCTGGCTGAGGTTCCTCTTGCGCTCGCGGACCAGGGCCCTCTGGTGTCTCTTCATACGCTCCAGCTGCTCCTCAGCACTCATGCGGCTCCGGGGAGCCTGGGCCAGAGACTGGGGCTGCTGGTCGGAAGAGTACAGCTGCTCCAAGGCACTCTTAGGTCTCTCCTGGGACAGATTGTGAGGGAGATAGTGAGTGAGAGAGAGAAACATAGTGAAATAGATATGAGAAGGGTAGTGCCATAGAAATGTGATATGAAGAGGGAGAAAGGAAAGGAGACGAGGAGGACAGTAAAAACAAAGGAAAAAACAGACGTATCTTCAACACAAATTCAGTATTTAGTCTTAGGACAAGATAGCAGAGTTTCTCAACTCCACAATGTACAAGTACAATGAAGTTGACTGGCGACGAGTGTGGGCGGACTGCACCTTTAACTATATTGAGTCGCTGTCAATCGATACTTGTAAAAATGTCCTTGTACTTACACTAAATATAGAAAAGTCTGTGGACACCACTTCAAATTAGAGGATTCTGCTATTTTTGCCACGCCCGTTGCTGACAGGTGTATAAAATCGAGCACACAGCCATGCAATCTCCATAGACAAACATTGGCAGTAGAATGGCCTTACTGAAGAGCTCAGTGACTTTCAACGTGGCACTATCACAGGACGGCACCTTTCCAACAAGTCAGTTCGTCAAATTTCTGCCCTGCCAGAGCTGACCCTGTCCAACTGTAAGTGCTGTTATTGTGAAGTGGGAACGTCTATGAGCAACAACGGCTCAGTTGCAAAGTGGTGGGACCGCCGAGTGCTGAAGCATGTAGAAATTGTCTGTCCTCGGATGCAACACTCACTACCAAGTTCCAATTATTTTAATGATTACTTCATTGGCAAAGTAGACAAACTTAACTGGGTTTCTGTATAGCACTTTGTGACATCTGCTGATGTAAAAAGGGCTTTATAAATATATTTGAAACACAGAGCGAGCCAGGCCTAATCGCCCAACATTAGTGCCCGACTTCACAAATGCTCTTGTGGATGAATGGAAGAAACTGCCCGCAGCAATGTTTCAACATCTGATGGAAAGTCTTCACAGAAGAGTGGAGGCTGTTATAGCAGCAAAGGGGGGACCAACTCCATATTAATGCCCATGATTGTTGAATGAGATGTTCGACGAACATGTGTCCACATACTTTTGGTCATGTAGTGTATGTTTGTCCTGTGAAAATGTGACCTTTTTTTTGGTGCTGAAATCTGTAGTTTTTGATAAAATAAGCATTTTATGTGACGTCTGTCTAACTGTGCCCTGTAATCCACTGTTTTCCAATGGTGTAGGAAGTTACGACTTCTAGCGTGCAATACCACTCACTACTTTTATAAATATCCATTCTTAAATGCTTACTGTGTACTTGTGCTTGTCCTGATTGTTAAAGATGTCAGTTGGATTTGGAATCCATAGCTGTGCAATAACGGGCTCCTCCTTCCCCATTAATAAACATTTATCAAAAACTACAGATTTCAGCACCAAAAGAAAAAGCTTGCATTTACACAGGATAAATATGGTTACAAGGAAACATTAAAGCAGGGGTGTCAAACTCATTCAATTTTTTCCTTTCAATTAAGACCTAGAGAACCAGGAGAGGGGAGTTCCTTACTAATTAGCGACCTTAATTCATCAATCAAGTACAAGGGTGGAGTGAAAAACTGCAGACACTCGGCCCTCTGTGGAATGAGTTTGAAACATACATTAAAGAATGTACATTTGGACCAGAGAGTTGTGTCAAAAGTTGTGCACTATATATATATATATATATATATATATATATAGTGCACATTTTTTTTTTACCTTTATTTAATTAAGTCAGTTAAGAACAAATTCTTATTTTCAATGACGGCCTAGGAACAGTGGGTTAACTGCCTGTTCAGGGACAGAACGACAGATTTGTACCTTGTCGGCTCGGGGATTTGAACTTGCAACCTTCCGGTTACTAGTCCAATATAGAGAATATGTTGCCATTTGGGATGTAACTCATATCTCGTTCCATCCCCTGTGTGGTGCACTACTTTTGACCAGAGCCCATTCCCTACATACTGCACTATTCTTGACCAGAGCCTATTCCCTAAATAGTGCACTACTTCTGACCAGAGCCTATTCCCTAAAAAGTGCATTACTTTTGACCAGAGCCTATTCCCTACACAGTGCACTACTTTTGACCAGAGCCTATTCCCTACATAGTGCACTACTTTTGACCAGAGCCTATTCCCTACATAGTGCACTACTTTTGGAATGCAACCTTTGTGTGGTGACTCACCCTCCCTGCTGAGCCAGCCACTCCTCTCCTTAGGGTCACGTAGGAGGAGATATTACTGGACTGGTTCAGCTGCGATGATGAGCCTGACAGACCTGGGACGGACAGGAAACAGGAAACACTGTCACAGTATGCTTGGGAGGAAACCCACTCTGACACAGCACCGCTGCCCTGAAAATACACAAAGTGGCAAGGAGTGGAATGCAAGCCTCAACCAGGTCTGGATTCCAGGCTAGCTGATGATACCTTTGTTTGGGAGGGTCTGGTAGCCCCCCTCCGACCCTATGCTGCTCCGGCCCATCCCCGGCAGCTCTGGTTCACTGAGGTACGACCGCAGCTCCACCTGAAACGACCGCAACAGAGATTAACGCAACAATCACACTGCAGACGTCACACTCGATCAGTGAGGTTTGAGTCAACTTAATACTCAATACAATACATATGGCTCTTAATTAGGGCTGTGGTGGTCAAGACATTTTGTCAGCTGGTAACTGTCATTCAAATAACTGCCGGTCTCACCGTAATTGACCGTTAATGAACATAAACACATTTAGCATCTCTGGGCTTCCAGACATAATCTACAAGCCACTGATCCTGACCTTTGGAACATGTAAGTTCTAAGTAATAAGTGTAATAAATCCATTTAATATCGCCTACACCAGGGGTTCCCAAACCTTTTCACTCGGGGCCCCGTTTCCAGCATTGAGGAACATCCCGCGGGCCCCATGTGCGTTGCACACACCCCACATCTATTTCTATGGGCACTAGTATTGTTCGTGACAAACCGTTCACACCCCTCTTCTTGGTGGATAGAATATGTTGTAGGTTTAAAGTTTATTTCCTGGATTTCTACACATTTTACCATGTCTAATGTGTATTCATGTGATATTTGGTGACAAAATTTACAACAATATCTATGGGCTAAAAAAACGTGACGTGGGCAAGTTGATCTGGACATGTCTGATCAGTTGTAAATATCTCTCTAAGGTTTGTAATGACTGACATGACAAGAGGAACTGATGATGCACTGATGATGCACTGATGATGCACTGATGATGCACTGATGATGCACTGATGATGCACTGATGATGCACTGATGATGCACTTACTACCCACCTGGTGCATTCTACAATTACAACTTTCAAGAGTAAGTTTAAAGCCTTCAACAACAACAAAACAACTTGCGCTCCCACAGTTTGGAAATGGAAACCCCTGGCCTATGATTGTTTTTAAAGCAGGTCAAAATAAACATTGTGATATGAAGAAAATGAAGTCAATTTCAGAAGAACAGAATAGCATATTCTGAGTCATCCTTATGTTAGGCCCTGATGAGGCTATGCCAAATGGCTGTGGGCTACATTAGTTCATTTAGCAGATACGATCTGCTTAGAATTCCTGTGGCATTATTTTATATTCATTTATAGTAAGAAGAATACAATTGAACATAGCTGAATGTAGAAAGGATATTTTTTTTGTGACACAAACCTTAGGCTATATGTTGTGATTTCTAATACATTGTAAGGCTGCATGATGCAACTAATGATGTCCCATGAAAGGCATGCGTTCTGCTCTGTTTCTTATGCATGCTACACACTTCATCCAGCTCTCATTCAGACTTCATCCGTCTCTCCTTCACAGTTTGACAAGCACTTGATAACATTCTCACCCATCAGACTATTCTCAATTGTACCTGGCATTCAGATTTATAATGGCCCACCCCCCAAAATTGAACAGGTTTTTAAAATGCCAGGTAGGCTACACTGGTTGTAAAGCGGATTAATGTGCTTACTGTGAAGAATAAATATAGCAGCATGAGAAAGCTGGGATCCTCTTTTAAATAGTGGCCAGTCAAAACTCTGTTTTCACAGGCGATTGAGCAATGACAGTTTCACTAGGCTCTGGGCTGTCCAACCCTGTTCCATGGGTCTTGTTTCACTAGGCTCTGGGCTCTCCAACCCTGTTCCATGGGTCTTGTTTCACTAGGCTCTGGGCTGTCCAACCCTGTTCCATGGGTCTTGTTTCACTAGGCTCTGGGCTCTCCAACCCTGTTCCATGGGTCTTGTTTCACTAGGCTCTGGGCTGTCCAACCCTGTTCCATGGGTCTTGTTTCACTAGGCTCTGGGCTCTCCAACCCTGTTCCATGGGTCTTGTTTCACTAGGCTCTGGGCTGTCCAACCCTGTTCCATGGGTCTTGTTTCACTAGGCTCTGGGCTGTCCAACCCTGTTCCATGGGTCTTGTTTCACTAAGCTCTGGGCTCTCCAACCCTGTTCCAGGGGTCTTGTTTCACTAGGCTCTGGGCTCTCCAACCCTGTTCCAGGGGTCTTGTTTCACTAGGCTCTGGGCTCTCCAACCCTGTTCCAGGGGTCTTGTTTCACTAGGCTGTGGGCTCTCCAACCCTGTTCCAGGGGTCTTGTTTCACTGGGTTCTCCAACCCTGTTCCAGGGGTCTTGTTTCACTAGGCTCTGTAGGCTATGGGCTCTCCAACCCTGTTCCAGAGGTCTTGTTACACTAGGCTCTGTAGGCTATGGGCTCTCCAAAGCTGTTCCAGGGGTCTTGTTACACTAGGCTCAGAGCTCTCCAACCCTGTTCCAGGGGTCTGGTTACACTAGGCTCTGTAAGCTCTGGGCTCTCCAACCCTGTTCCAGGGGTCTTGTTTCACTAGGCTCTGTAGGCTATGGGCTCTCCAACCCTGTTCAGGGGTCTTGTTTCACTAGGCTCTGGGCTCTCCAACCCTGTTCCAGGGGTCTTGTTTAACTAGGCTCTGGGCTCTCCAACCCTGTCCCAGGGGTCTTGTTTCACTAGGCTCTGGGCTCTCCAACCCTGTCCCAGGGGTCTTGTTTAACTAGGCTCTGGGCTCTCCAACCCTGTTCCAGGGGTCTTGTTTCACTAGGCTCTGTAGGCTCTGGGCTCTCCAACCCTGTTCCAGGGGTCTTGTTTCACTAGGCTCTGTAGGCTCTGGGCTCTCCAACCCTGTTCCAGGGGTCTTGTTTCACTAGGCTCTGGCTATCCAACCCTGTTCCAGAGGTCTTGTTTCACTAGGCTCTGTAGGCTATGGGCTCTCCAACCCTGTTCCAGGGGTCTTGTTACACTAGGCTCAGAACTCTTCTACCCTGTTCCAGGGGTGTTGTTACACTAGGCTCTATAAGCTATGGGCTCTCCAACCCTGTTCCAGGGGTCTTGTTTCACTAGGCTCTGTAGGCTATGGGCTCTCCAACCCTGTTCCATGGGTCTTGTTACACTAGGCTCTGGGCTCTCCAACCCTGTTCCAGGGGTCTTGTTACACTAGGCTCAGAGCTCTCCTACCCTGTTCCAGGGGTCTTGTTTCACTAGGCTCTGTAGGCTCTGGGCTCTCAAACCCTGTTCTAGGGGTCTTGTTTCACTAGGCTCTGTAAGCTATGGGCTCTCCAACCCTGTTCCAGGGGTCTTGTTTCACTAGGCTCTGGGCTCTCCAACCCTGTTCCAGGGGTCTTGTTTCACTAGGCTCTGTAGGCTCTGGGCTCTCCAACCCTGTTCCAGGGGTCTTGTTTCACTAGGCTCTGTAGGCTCTGGGCTCTCCAACCCTGTTCCAGGGGTCTTGTTTCACTAGGCTCTGGGCTCTCCAACCCTGTTCCAGGGGTCTTGTTTCACTAGGCTCTGTAGGCTCTGGGCTCTCCAACCCTGTTCCATGGGTCTTGTTACACTAGGCTATGGGCTCTCCAACCCTGTTCCAGGGGTCTTGTTACACTAGGCTCTGGGCTCTCCAACCCTGTTCCAGGGGTCTTGTTTCACCAGGCTCTGTAGGCTCTGGGCTCTCCAACCCTGTCCCATGGGTCTTGTTACACTAGGCTATGGGCTCTCCAACCCTGTTCCAGGGGTCTTGTTACACTAGGCTCAGAGCTCTCCAACCCTGTTCCAGGGGTCTTGTTACACTAGGCTCTGTAGGCTATGGGCTCTCCAACCCTGTTCCAGGGGTCTTGTTTCACTAGGCTCTGTAGGCTATGGGCTCTCCAACCCTGTTCCAGGGGTCTTGTTACACTAGGCTCAGAGCTCTCCTACCCTGTTCCAGGGGTCTTGTTTCACTAGGCTCTGTAGTCTATGGGCTCTCCACCCCTGTTCCATGGGTTTTGTTACACTAGGCTATGGGCTCTCCAACCCTGTTCCAGGGGTCTTGTTACACTAGGCTCTGTAGGCTATGGGCTCTCCAACCCTGTTCCAGGGGTCTTGTTACACTAGGCTCTGTAAGCTATGGGCTCTCCAACCCTGTTCCAGGGTTCTTGTTTCACTCGGCTCTGTAAGCTATGGGCTCTCCAACCCTGCTCCAGGGGTCTTGGGCCTATAGACTAGGCTTAGAGGTATTTGGCCACTTTTGCTGTGATACAAACCTTATCAAAACATATAGGCCCATGTGCTAGGCTTCATGATGCTGGTGATTATGATATGAAAAAGTCACAAAATGCATGCACTGTATCTTGCCTTACGCCTTGATCACACAGATAGTGTGTTGTGCAAAAGTAGTACGCATTATCATTTGGATGTGTGCAACAAAAGTTCAACATTCACCTTCTGCTACCGTTACTGTCAAGCCGTCTACACATACAGTTTGATGCATACGTTGAATAAATCCAGCGTATACACCACACAGAACGCACTGCAACTACTTCTGCAACGCAATGCTGCAAGGCAAACGCAGCGTTCCATTGGAGACTAATGTACTTCTGTTATACCACAATGCAAAGACACCAATCGGTGTGATCGAGGAATTAGACTGAACACGCTGGCATCATTCACAAGTCATAATATTCTCACCCATCAGACTATCATCAATTTAATGTTGTCTTTACACATACTAAATAATATATGTGTGACATTAGTTTCAATATAGACTGGAACATTATCATGCAGCTGTTGGAACAGGGGCAGGAAAAGACGGCATCTATATGCACTTGCATAGCGACTGGAGGACGTTTTTCCTGCGGTTCTTTTTCATGCCAGCCAGGTAAGCTACTCCGGTTGCGACGCAATGTGCTTAATATAGGAAAGTTGAGAAATAAATATAGTAGGCCCAGCCTATAGAAAGCTAATGGGATCCTCCTCTTTTTAATAGAGGCCATCAAAACTCTGTTATCTCACGCAATTGCATAGCATATGGAAATGTTGTGCATAATGGGCATATAAGAACACTTATTTCATTCCATGCATCAACCAGCTATGAGGAGCTGGCTCTCGGTGGGCAACAGGTGATCCTATTCCGCTCAAACTCAATGCCAGGGCTCTCATGAAGTTTTTGATTTGATTTTTCAAATGCATTTTTTGGAGAAGCCTAGTTACCATGACTCAACGTTCACATGGTTTTTAACTGTGGTCATGACTTGTGACTGCTGGTGTAGCAGTAATATGGTCACCATAACAGACATACTCTCATTTTTACATTTTAATCATTTAGCAGATGCTCTTATCCAGACATACAGGAGCAATTGTGATTAAGTGCCTTGCTCAAGGGCACATCAACAGATTTTTCACCTAGTCTGCTCAGGGATTTGAACCGGAAAACTTTCAGTTACTGGCCCAACCCTTTTAAATTAACCGGTACCTCTCAGTGAGGTAAAGGATGCATTTCATTTCAAAACATTGTCACCTTTTCCTCAACCCTCATTCCCTCTCCTTCAGGAAAGGTGTGTTGGCAACTAATTTCCACCATATTGGCTATTCAGTTCTCTCAGATGCATAGAGATTAGTGCACGATAGAAGAGGAAAGAGGACAGCTGTTTGGAATAGAATGGCTGTGTGACAGTATGATAGTCACTTAGCCATGACAATATTATTGTCTCGTGAAACTGGCTTCGATGGTGACAGCTGAAAACAGCAGTGATTTGATACAGTGCCGCAATTGACTGTTCCACTTCAGAAACGGCACCCGCTGAAGAACTGTTTTTATCTGCAGCATACACCTTAGAAGTACAAAAAAAGTCTAGTCTTAAAAATGAATGACCTAAAAAGTAAATGACTTAATTAAATACATTTAAATAATGGCTTGTCCTGACCTTACTGTCTCCGTTGACACACCCTCCGACCTCACGGTCTCTCTTCCGCTCGTCTGACTGACGTTTGAGCCCTCGAACCGACGTGTGTCTTACGACCGCTGCTGCCTCTTTGGGGAGGGGTGGGATGGTGGGGGGCGGGTCTTCATAGTCGTAAAGGCGGGGCAGGGGCGGCCTGGGAGGAGCCTCATCTTCTGCCTGTACCAGAGCCACACCCATACAGGAAGTCAGTCACAATTAGAACTTAGCAAGAATTTCAATTGCATTTCCTTGATTCCTCGCATCCTTTCTCCTCATCTCTTCAAAACCGTTAGATGAGAGGGGATGAGAGGGGAGGAACCACTGACTTTCTCATCCAATGGGTTTTGAGGAGAGAGGATGTGAGAAATCAAGGAAATACAATTGAGATTCTACCTTATTGGAAAGTACCACAAAGTTCATTGGAGGTAGAGGCCTGCGGGCAGGAAGCTTGGAGCCTCTGCTCCAATGAGCATTGAGAGGGAGGGGAGAAACTGAAGAATCAAGGAAGGAAGGAATCAAAGATTTGTTAGCTAGTAATGCTTTCAGACACCACCACTGATTAGGAGGGAGTCATTCTACTATCTCAGTGCTATCTAGTTTCATATTCATATTCACTGTTTCATGTATTTTACTAACTCAGGTCTATCTAGTTTCATATTCAGATGACTGTTTCATTTACAGCGCCTTCAGAAAGTATTCACACTCCTCGACTTTTTCCACAATTTGTTGTGTTACAGCCTGAATAGAAAATGGGTTAAATTGAGATGTTTTTGTCACTGGCTTACACACAATACCCCATAACGGTGAGCTATGTTTTACAAACTAATAAAAAATGAAAAGTTGAAATGTCTTGAGCCAATATGTATTCAACACCTTCGTTATGGCAAGCCTAAATAAGTTCAGGAGTAAACATTTGCTTAACAAGTAACATAATAAGTTGCATGGACTCACTGCGTGCAATAATAGTTTAACATGATTTTTTAATGACTAACTTATCTCTGTACCCCACACATACAATTATCTGTAATGTCCCTCAGTCGAGCTGTGAATTTCAAACACAGATTTAACCAATAAGGCAAGGGAGGTTTTCCAATGCCTTGCAAAGGGCACCAGAAAAAAAACAGACATTGAATATTCCTTTGAGCAGCGTGAAGTTCTTAATGACACTTTGGATGGTGTGTCAATACACCCAGTCACTACAAAGTTACAGGCGTCCTTCTTAACTCAGTTGCCGGAGAGGAAGGAAACCCATGGTGACTTTAAAACTACAGAGTTTAATGGCTGTGATAGAAGAAAACATACACATTACATGATGCAGCCACCACTATGCTTGAAAATATGGAGTGTGGTACTTAGTAATGTGTTGTATCGGATTTACGCCAAACATAACACTTTATATTCAGAACAAAAAGTGAATTGCTTTGCCACATTTTTTGCAGTATTACTTTAGTGTCTTGTTGCATGTTTAGGAATATTTGCATTCTTTACAGGCTTCCTTCGTTCTACTCTATTAATGAGGTTAGTATTGTGGAGTAGCTACAATGCTGTTGATCAACAACTCTAACATAATGTACAAGTATACCCCCTGGACAGGACGCTAGTCCGTAGCAGGGTCTTACCCCCAATCCATCTCCTTAATACTGAAGGCCAAGCGGAGACGCATCAGGTCCCATTGTTACAGTCTCGGCCAGGGATTGAACTCAAAACCTTCCAATCTCAGGGCGGACACTCTAAGCACAAGGCCACTAAGTTGGTCATTGTACAGGTTCTAATCCCCCAGTAAACCCAGATTTACAAACTGAACTTCCACTCACCCACTTTGGCACAGGGTTGTGAGGCAGTATGTAGGAGCTGAGAGGAGGGGGCCTAACCTCCCCTAGCGGGGGTGTAGGGCACTGGGAAGGCACTGCAGGGTCCAACACCGAAGGCACTAGTTTCCTCTCTGAAAAAAAAATGCACAAGCAAATGAATAAGAGTGCATCCGTATTCACATTCATATACACACACAGGCCAAGAATGAACTTATGACTGACCTCTGTGCTTTTCTGTCTGTCATGGTAAGTGTTAGAATATGAAGGTATCGCTGTTTTTGTAACAGAAGCACATGGTATATGGAGACTAGATTTGGCTATTTGGTATGGAAAGCTACTATGGTTGTTTGTCTCCCATATAGTGTATTGTAGTTAGGAATTCCCCCAAGGGGACGAATAAAGTCGTTATATTTGAATTCAATATAGTAAAACAGAGTTGACGGAAGTCTCTGGGCAGTTGATAATTCTCCCACCTGGGTTCTGTACTGAGTTGATGGTGATCTTGTAGTTGGCTTTGCTGGCGCTCAGCCCTGCCATCACGTCTTCCATTCTCCACAGCTCCCGCTTTATCTCAGATTTCTCCCGCTAGAATTTCAAACACACGATTTAGCCGGTTGCTACTGTGCTTTAAAACACAACAGTATTTCCACAGTAGATACACCCATCCCCCGAACACTCTTCAAGACAGTGAATAACAACACTGTGTGCGCACTGAGCTGTGATGTTGAGGTGCAGTACCCATTCTGACCTGAGAGGTGGTGCTGTAGTTCATGGTGGTCTGCAGCGCGGTCCTCAGCTGTTCCACTGAGCTCTCTAGCCTGCTGTACTCCTCCCAGGCCCGGGACATCTCCTACACAAAACATAAGGCAGCGAGGTAAGAGTTTTCATGAACACATAACGTGGAATGTGTCAGTCTGAACGACACAGAAGACCATACACTAGGATCTGCATGTACTTAACACACACACACACGAAGATGCCCGATTCACCATGTTGGGCTGATCCGAACCGTACGGTGCTGGCTCAGATAGTTTCTTTTCATATTGTCGTTTCCAGCACGGTGCCAGTAACTATGGTGGATACGTAACCAGGCCAGGACTTATAGTGTGAATCAGGGTACACACCCATGCACATAAGAGGAGGCTGGTGGGAGGAGCTAAAGGAGGACAGGTCATTGTAATGGCTGGAATGGAATATATGGAATAGTATCAAACACATGAATCTCCGTTTGACTCTGTTCTATTAACTCCATTCCAGTCATTACAATGAGCCGCACTCCTATAGCTCCTCCCACCAGCCTCCTCTGAGTGTCCCACACACACTCACAGGGGTTTGATAATCTTACCGTGGACACTCTGGAGATCTGGGCCCTGATGTGCACCACGTCCTCCTGTAGGAGTCTCTGCTGGTAGGCTATCTTTTCCAGGTGGGCCGGCCGGTCTCTGTACTGCTCCATCTGTTGGCGGGACAGGTCCAGAACCGACTCCAGCTTGTCCTGATGGGTCAGGGGTTAGAGGTCAATATCAGAGACAGCAGGGTCGAGGTAAATTCCATTTCAACTCAGTACGGGAAACTCACACAATGCGAGTATTTCTGTCAAAGTGGAAGAAAAACCATACAAAAGAATATCCTTTAACCTGAAATATCATCCACGAGGATATTTTTTAACAACTCAAACATTGAATGGACATTGACTTCCTATAATGGCTGATTACAAATGAAAATGGACCCCAACGCTGTGAGACTTACTGTATGAGATTATAGAGACGAAGTGTCAGTACCTTATTGTTCTTCAGAGAGCTGATCTGGACCTCCAGTTCCTTCAGGTTCTTGTCCTGCTCACATAACCCACTGAGTTTCACCTGTAGGCCAGGGAGAAAGGGCCGTTACTGTCCACAGCGGCTCTCAATCTTTCCTATAACACCTATCACATCACCCAGGTGAAGAGTGTGTGTCATTATCCTCTGTGTATTCATCTCACCCCCACTCTCACATTTAAACTGCTTGCATATGAATGTGTGTGTGTGTGTGTGTGTGTGAGCGCGCGTACGTACGCACATCCTTCTCTCCTGTCTCATTAGCTGATAATTATGCAGAGTGAATCCATTACGTAAATACGCCACATCCCACGTGACCCTTCTGTCAACATTTCCAAGAACCTCTGAGCCCTCTTAATTAATCCCTGATTAAGAGTGTGGTCCCAAATCGCACCCTAATCCTTATATAGTGCGCTACCATAGGGCCACGGTGAAAGTAGTGCACTATATAGGGAATAGAGTACCATGTGGGATTCACGCTAAGAAACCCAAACGTCATGACGAAGGTTCAACTCATCTTCCCCTCTCAATGTATCAAACGACTGTCATCTCACGAGGGCAGTAAGATCAAACACAGCGCTCCGCCTGAACTACTCGTATTCAATCTTATTAAAGTCCTTGCATAAAGATGTAGCATAATAATTATTTGTAGTTTGGAAACGAGAGAAAATTGCTATATTAGGATGCATGGTTTCTGTCGCAGACCCAAACATATGTTATAGTGTTTCATCTCAATTTGCCATTCTGTTGAATACATCATTTTTTTGTTTGCAGTAAGATTGCTGTATTGATGCCATGGAATATTCATGATAGTCCCCCCTTATCTTATCTAAACTGCTCTCTCTAAGGGTCTATGGTAGTCCCCCCTTATCTTATCTAGACTGCTCTCTCTAAGGGTCTATGGTAGTCCCCCCTTATCTTATCTAAACTGCTCTCTCTAAGGGTCTATGGTAGTCCTTCCTCATCTCATCTAGACCGCTCTCTCTAAGGGTCTATGGTAGTCCCTCCTCATCTCATCTAGACTGCTCTCTCTAAGGGTCTATGGTAGTCCCTCCTCATCTCATCTAGACTGCTCTCTCTAAGGGTCTATGGTAGTCCCTCCTCATCTCATCTAGACTGCTCTCTCTAAGGGTCTATGGTAGTCCCTCCTCATCTCATCTAGACTGCTCTCTCTAAGGGTCTATGGTAGTCCCTCCTCATCTCATCTAGACTGCTCTCTCTAAGGGTCTATGGTAGTCCCTCCTCATCTCATCTCATCTAGACTGCTCTCTCTAAGGGTCTATGGTAGTCCCTCCTCATCTCATCTAGACTGCTCTCTCTAAGGGTCTATGGTAGTCCCTCCTCATCTCATCTAAACTGCTCTCTCTAAGGGTCTATGGTAGTCCCTCCTCATCTCATCTTGACTGCTCTCTCTAAGGGTCTATGGTAGTCCCTCCTCATCTCATCTCATCTAGACTGCTCTCTCTAAGGGTCTATGGTAGTCCCTCCTCATCTCATCTAGACTGCTCTCTCTAAGGGTCTATGGTAGTCCCTCCTCATCTCATCTA
Source organism: Oncorhynchus masou masou (assembly GCF_036934945.1). Taxonomy (NCBI): domain Eukaryota; kingdom Metazoa; phylum Chordata; class Actinopteri; order Salmoniformes; family Salmonidae; genus Oncorhynchus; species Oncorhynchus masou. The sequence continues at coordinate 65,161,472 of NC_088226.1, read as the reverse complement.
GACTGCTCTCTAAGGGTCTATGGTAGTCCCTCCTCATCTCATCTAGACTGCTCTCTCTAAGGGTCTATGGTAGTCCCTCCTCATCTCATCTAGACTGCTCTCTCTAAGGGTCTATGGTAGTCCCTCCTCATCTAGACTGCTCTCTAAGGGTCTATGGTAGTCCCTCCTCATCTCATCTAGACTGCTCTCTCTAAGGGTCTATGGTAGTCCCTCCTCATCTCATCTAGACTGCTCTCTCTAAGGGTTTATGGTAGTCCCTCCTCATCTCATCTAGACTGCTCTCTCTAAGGGTCTATGGTAGTCCCTCCTCATCTCATCTAGACTGCTCTCTCTAAGGGTCTATGGTAGTCCCTCCTCATCTCATCTAGACTGCTCTCTCTAAGGGTCTATGGTAGTCCCTCCTCATCTCATCTAGACTGCTCTCTCTAAGGGTCTATGGTAGTCCCTCCTCATCTCATCTAGACTGCTCTCTCTAAGGGTCTATGGTAGTCCCTCCTCATCTCATCTAGACTGCTCTCTCTAAGGGTCTATGGTAGTCCCTCCTCATCTCATCTTGACTGCTCTCTCTAAGGGTCTATGGTAGTCCCTCCTCATCTCATCTCATCTAGACTGCTCTCTAAGGGTCTATGGTAGTCCCTCCTCATCTCATCTAGACTGCTCTCTCTAAGGGTTTATGGTAGTCCCTCCTCATCTCATCTAGACTGCTCTCTCTAAGGGTCTATGGTAGTCCCTCCTCATCTCATCTAGACTGCTCTCTCTAAGGGTCTATGGTAGTCCCTCCTCATCTCATCTAGACTGCTCTCTCTAAGGGTCTATGGTAGTCCCTCCTCATCTCATCTAGACTGCTCTCTCTAAGGGTCTATGGTAGTCCCTCCTCATCTCATCTAGACTGCTGTCTCTATGGGTCTATGGTAGTCCCTCCTCATCTCATCTAGACTGCTCTCTCTAAGGGTCTATGGTAGTCCCTCCTCATCTCATTTACAGTAGACCGCTCTCTCTAAGGGTCTATGGTAGTCCCTCCTCATCTCATTTACAGTAGACTGCTCTCTCTAAGGGTCTATGGTAGTCCTTCCTCATCTCATCTAGACTGCTCTCTCTAAGGGTCTATGGTAGTCCCTCCTCATCTCATCTAGACTGCTCTCTCTAAGGGTCTATGGTAGTCCCTCCTCATCTCATTTACAGTAGACTGCTCTCTCTAAGGGTCTATGGTAGTCCCTCCTCATCTCATCTAGACTGCTCTCTAAGGGTCTATGGTAGTCCCTCCTCATCTCATCTAGACTGCTCTCTCTAAGGGTCTATGGTAGTCCCTCCTCATCTCATCTAGACTGCTCTCTAAGGGTCTATGGTAGTCCCTCCTCATCTCATCTAGACTGCTCTCTCTAAGGGTCTATGGTAGTCCCTCCTCATCTCATCTAGACTGCTCTCTCTAAGGGTCTATGGTAGTCCCTCCTCATCTCATTTACAGTAGACTGCTCTCTCTAAGGGTTTATGGTAGTCCCTCCTCATCTCATCTAGACTGCTCTCTAAGGGTCTATGGTAGTCCCTCCTCATCTCATCTAGACTGCTCTCTCTAAGGGTCTATGGTAGTCCCTCCTCATCTCATTTACAGTAGACTGCTCTCTCTAAGGGTCTATGGTAGTCCCTCCTCATCTCATCTAGACTGCTCTCTCTAAGGGTCTATGGTAGTCCCTCCTCATCTCATCTAGACTGCTCTCTCTAAGGGTCTATGGTAGTCCTTCCTCATCTCATTTACAGTAGACCGCTCTCTCTAAGGGTCTATGGTAGTCCCTCCTCATCTCATTTACAGTAGACCGCTCTCTCTAAGGGTCTATGGTAGTCCCTCCTCATCTCATCTAGACTGCTCTCTCTAAGGGTCTATGGTAGTCCCTCCTCATCTCATTTACAGTAGACCGCTCTCTCTAAGGGTCTATGGTAGTCCCTCCTCATCTCATCTAGACTGCTCTCTCTAAGGGTCTATGGTAGTCCCTCCTCATCTCATCTAGACTGCTCTCTCTAAGGGTCTATGGTAGTCCCTCCTCATCTCATTTACAGTAGACTGCTCTCTCTAAGGGTCTATGGTAGTCCCTCCTCATCTCATCTAGACTGCTCTCTAAGGGTCTATGGTAGTCCCTCCTCATCTCATCTAGACTGCTCTCTCTAAGGGTCTATGGTAGTCCCTCCTCATCTCATCTAGACTGCTCTCTAAGGGTCTATGGTAGTCCCTCCTCATCTCATCTAGACTGCTCTCTCTAAGGGTCTATGGTAGTCCCTCCTCATCTCATCTAGACTGCTCTCTCTAAGGGTCTATGGTAGTCCCTCCTCATCTCATTTACAGTAGACTGCTCTCTCTAAGGGTTTATGGTAGTCCCTCCTCATCTCATCTAGACTGCTCTCTAAGGGTCTATGGTAGTCCCTCCTCATCTCATCTAGACTGCTCTCTCTAAGGGTCTATGGTAGTCCCTCCTCATCTCATCTAGACTGCTCTCTCTAAGGGTCTATGGTAGTCCCTCCTCATCTCATTTACAGTAGACTGCTCTCTCTAAGGGTCTATGGTAGTCCCTCCTCATCTCATCTAGACTGCTCTCTCTAAGGGTCTATGGTAGTCCCTCCTCATCTCATTTACAGTAGACTGCTCTCTCTAAGGGTCTATGGTAGTCCTTCCTCATCTCATCTAGACTGCTCTCTCTAAGGGTCTATGGTAGTCCCTCCTCATCTCATCTAGACTGCTCTCTCTAAGGGTTTATGGTAGTCCCTCCTCATCTCATCTAGACTGCTCTCTCTAAGGGTCTATGGTAGTCCCTCCTCATCTCATCTAGACTGCTCTCTCTAAGGGTTTATGGTAGTCCCTCCTCATCTCATTTACAGTAGACCGCTCTCTCTAAGGGTCTATGGTAGTCCCTCCTCATCTCATCTAGACTGCTCTCTCTAAGGGTCTATGGTAGTCCCTCCTCATCTCATTTACAGTAGACCGCTCTCTCTAAGGGTCTATGGTAGTCCCTCCTCATCTCATCTAGACTGCTCTCTCTAAGGGTCTATGGTAGTCCCTCCTCATCTCATCTTGACTGCTCTCTCTAAGGGTCTATGGTAGTCCCTCCTCATCTCATCTTGACTGCTCTCTCTAAGGGTCTATGGTAGTCCCTCCTCATCTCATTTACAGTAGACTGCTCTCTCTAAGGGTCTATGGTAGTCCCTCCTCATCTCATCTAGACTGCTCTCTAAGGGTCTATGGTAGTCCCTCCTCATCTCATCTAGACTGCTCTCTCTAAGGGTCTATGGTAGTCCCTCCTCATCTCATCTAGACTGCTCTCTCTAAGGGTCTATGGTAGTCCCTCCTCATCTCATTTACAGTAGACTGCTCTCTCTAAGGGTTTATGGTAGTCCCTCCTCATCTCATCTAGACTGCTCTCTAAGGGTCTATGGTAGTCCCTCCTCATCTCATCTAGACTGCTCTCTCTAAGGGTCTATGGTAGTCCCTCCTCATCTCATCTAGACTGCTCTCTCTAAGGGTCTATGGTAGTCCCTCCTCATCTCATCTAGACTGCTCTCTCTAAGGGTCTATGGTAGTCCCTCCTCATCTCATTTACAGTAGACTGCTCTCTCTAAGGGTCTATGGTAGTCCCTCCTCATCTCATCTAGACTGCTCTCTCTAAGGGTCTATGGTAGTCCCTCCTCATCTCATTTACAGTAGACTGCTCTCTCTAAGGGTCTATGGTAGTCCTTCCTCATCTCATCTAGACTGCTCTCTCTAAGGGTCTATGGTAGTCCCTCCTCATCTCATCTAGACTGCTCTCTCTAAGGGTTTATGGTAGTCCCTCCTCATCTCATCTAGACTGCTCTCTCTAAGGGTCTATGGTAGTCCCTCCTCATCTCATCTAGACTGCTCTCTCTAAGGGTTTATGGTAGTCCCTCCTCATCTCATTTACAGTAGACCGCTCTCTCTAAGGGTCTATGGTAGTCCCTCCTCATCTCATCTAGACTGCTCTCTCTAAGGGTCTATGGTAGTCCCTCCTCATCTCATTTACAGTAGACCGCTCTCTCTAAGGGTCTATGGTAGTCCCTCCTCATCTCATCTAGACTGCTCTCTCTAAGGGTCTATGGTAGTCCCTCCTCATCTCATCTTGACTGCTCTCTCTAAGGGTCTATGGTAGTCCCTCCTCATCTCATCTTGACTGCTCTCTCTAAGGGTCTATGGTAGTCCCTCCTCATCTCATTTACAGTAGACTGCTCTCTCTAAGGGTCTATGGTAGTCCCTCCTCATCTCATCTAGACTGCTCTCTCTAAGGGTCTATGGTAGTCCCTCCTCATCTCATCTAGACTGCTCTCTCTAAGGGTCTATGGTAGTCCCTCCTCATCTCATTTACAGTAGACTGCTCTCTCTAAGGGTCTATGGTAGTCCCTCCTCATCTCATCTAGACTGCTCTCTCTAAGGGTCTATGGTAGTCCCTCCTCATCTCATCTAGACTGCTCTCTCTAAGGGTCTATGGTAGTCCCTCCTCATCTCATCTAGACTGCTCTCTCTAAGGGTCTATGGTAGTCCCTCCTCATCTCATTTACAGTAGACTGCTCTCTCTAAGGGTCTATGGTAGTCCCTCCTCATCTCATCTAGACTGCTCTCTCTAAGGGTCTATGGTAGTCCCTCCTCATCTCATTTACAGTAGACTGCTCTCTCTAAGGGTCTATGGTAGTCCCTCCTCATCTCATCTAGACTGCTCTCTCTAAGGGTCTATGGTAGTCCCTCCTCATCTCATTTACAGTAGACCGCTCTCTCTAAGGGTCTATGGTAGTCCCTCCTCATCTCATCTAGACTGCTCTCTCTAAGGGTCTATGGTAGTCCTTCCTCATCTCATCTAGACTGCTCTCTAAGGGTCTATGGTAGTCCCTCCTCATCTCATCTAGACTGCTCTCTCTAAGGGTCTATGGTAGTCCCTCCTCATCTCATCTAGACTGCTCTCTAAGGGTCTATGGTAGTCCCTCCTCATCTCATCTAGACTGCTCTCTCTAAGGGTCTATGGTAGTCCCTCCTCATCTCATCTAGACTGCTCTCTCTAAGGGTCTATGGTAGTCCCTCCTCATCTCATTTACAGTAGACTGCTCTCTCTAAGGGTCTATGGTAGTCCCTCCTCATCTCATCTAGACTGCTCTCTCTAAGGGTCTATGGTAGTCCCTCCTCATCTCATCTAGACTGCTCTCTCTAAGGGTCTATGGTAGTCCCTCCTCATCTCATCTAGACTGCTCTCTCTAAGGGTCTATGGTAGTCCCTCCTCATCTCATTTACAGTAGACTGCTCTCTCTAAGGGTCTATGGTAGTCCCTCCTCATCTCATCTAGACTGCTCTCTCTAAGGGTCTATGGTAGTCCCTCCTCATCTCATTTACAGTAGACCGCTCTCTCTAAGGGTCTATGGTAGTCCCTCCTCATCTCATCTAGACTGCTCTCTCTAAGGGTCTATGGTAGTCCCTCCTCATCTCATCTAGACTGCTCTCTCTAAGGGTCTATGGTAGTCCTTCCTCATCTCATCTAGACTGCTCTCTAAGGGTCTATGGTAGTCCCTCCTCATCTCATTTACAGTAGACTGCTCTCTCTAAGGGTTTATGGTAGTCCCTCCTCATCTCATCTAGACTGCTCTCTAAGGGTCTATGGTAGTCCCTCCTCATCTCATCTAGACTGCTCTCTCTAAGGGTCTATGGTAGTCCCTCCTCATCTCATCTAGACTGCTCTCTCTAAGGGTCTATGGTAGTCCCTCCTCATCTCATCTAGACTGCTCTCTCTAAGGGTCTATGGTAGTCCCTCCTCATCTCATTTACAGTAGACTGCTCTCTCTAAGGGTCTATGGTAGTCCCTCCTCATCTCATCTAGACTGCTCTCTAAGGGTCTATGGTAGTCCCTCCTCATCTCATCTAGACTGCTCTCTCTAAGGGTTTATGGTAGTCCCTCCTCATCTCATCTAGACTGCTCTCTCTAAGGGTCTATGGTAGTCCCTCCTCATCTCATCTAGACTGCTCTCTCTAAGGGTCTATGGTAGTCCCTCCTCATCTCATTTACAGTAGACTGCTCTCTCTAAGGGTCTATGGTAGTCCTTCCTCATCTCATCTAGACTGCTCTCTCTAAGGGTCTATGGTAGTCCCTCCTCATCTCATCTAGACTGCTCTCTCTAAGGGTTTATGGTAGTCCCTCCTCATCTCATCTAGACTGCTCTCTCTAAGGGTCTATGGTAGTCCCTCCTCATCTCATCTAGACTGCTCTCTCTAAGGGTTTATGGTAGTCCCTCCTCATCTCATTTACAGTAGACCGCTCTCTCTAAGGGTCTATGGTAGTCCCTCCTCATCTCATCTAGACTGCTCTCTCTAAGGGTCTATGGTAGTCCTCTCCTCATCTCATTTACAGTAGACCGCTCTCTCTAAGGGTCTATGGTAGTCCCTCCTCATCTCATCTAGACTGCTCTCTCTAAGGGTCTATGGTAGTCCCTCCTCATCTCATCTTGACTGCTCTCTCTAAGGGTCTATGGTAGTCCCTCCTCATCTCATCTTGACTGCTCTCTCTAAGGGTCTATGGTAGTCCCTCCTCATCTCATTTACAGTAGACTGCTCTCTCTAAGGGTCTATGGTAGTCCCTCCTCATCTCATCTAGACTGCTCTCTCTAAGGGTCTATGGTAGTCCCTCCTCATCTCATCTAGACTGCTCTCTCTAAGGGTCTATGGTAGTCCCTCCTCATCTCATTTACAGTAGACTGCTCTCTCTAAGGGTCTATGGTAGTCCCTCCTCATCTCATCTAGACTGCTCTCTCTAAGGGTCTATGGTAGTCCCTCCTCATCTCATCTAGACTGCTCTCTCTAAGGGTCTATGGTAGTCCCTCCTCATCTCATCTAGACTGCTCTCTCTAAGGGTCTATGGTAGTCCCTCCTCATCTCATTTACAGTAGACTGCTCTCTCTAAGGGTCTATGGTAGTCCCTCCTCATCTCATCTAGACTGCTCTCTCTAAGGGTCTATGGTAGTCCCTCCTCATCTCATTTACAGTAGACTGCTCTCTCTAAGGGTCTATGGTAGTCCCTCCTCATCTCATCTAGACTGCTCTCTCTAAGGGTCTATGGTAGTCCCTCCTCATCTCATTTACAGTAGACCGCTCTCTCTAAGGGTCTATGGTAGTCCCTCCTCATCTCATCTAGACTGCTCTCTCTAAGGGTCTATGGTAGTCCTTCCTCATCTCATCTAGACTGCTCTCTAAGGGTCTATGGTAGTCCCTCCTCATCTCATCTAGACTGCTCTCTCTAAGGGTCTATGGTAGTCCCTCCTCATCTCATCTAGACTGCTCTCTAAGGGTCTATGGTAGTCCCTCCTCATCTCATCTAGACTGCTCTCTCTAAGGGTCTATGGTAGTCCCTCCTCATCTCATCTAGACTGCTCTCTCTAAGGGTCTATGGTAGTCCCTCCTCATCTCATTTACAGTAGACTGCTCTCTCTAAGGGTCTATGGTAGTCCCTCCTCATCTCATCTAGACTGCTCTCTCTAAGGGTCTATGGTAGTCCCTCCTCATCTCATCTAGACTGCTCTCTCTAAGGGTCTATGGTAGTCCCTCCTCATCTCATCTAGACTGCTCTCTCTAAGGGTCTATGGTAGTCCCTCCTCATCTCATTTACAGTAGACTGCTCTCTCTAAGGGTCTATGGTAGTCCCTCCTCATCTCATCTAGACTGCTCTCTCTAAGGGTCTATGGTAGTCCCTCCTCATCTCATTTACAGTAGACCGCTCTCTCTAAGGGTCTATGGTAGTCCCTCCTCATCTCATCTAGACTGCTCTCTCTAAGGGTCTATGGTAGTCCCTCCTCATCTCATCTAGACTGCTCTCTCTAAGGGTCTATGGTAGTCCTTCCTCATCTCATCTAGACTGCTCTCTAAGGGTCTATGGTAGTCCCTCCTCATCTCATCTAGACTGCTCTCTCTAAGGGTCTATGGTAGTCCCTCCTCATCTCATCTAGACTGCTCTCTAAGGGTCTATGGTAGTCCCTCCTCATCTCATCTAGACTGCTCTCTCTAAGGGTCTATGGTAGTCCCTCCTCATCTCATTTACAGTAGACTGCTCTCTCTAAGGGTCTATGGTAGTCCCTCCTCATCTCATCTAGACTGCTCTCTCTAAGGGTCTATGGTAGTCCCTCCTCATCTCATTTACAGTAGACTGCTCTCTAAGGGTCTATGGTAGTCCTTCCTCATCTCATCTAGACTGCTCTCTCTAAGGGTCTATGGTAGTCCTTCCTCATCTCATCTAGACTGCTCTCTCTAAGGGTCTATGGTAGTCCCTCCTCATCTCATTTACAGTAGACTGCTCTCTAAGGGTCTATGGTAGTCCTTCCTCATCTCATCTAGACTGCTCTCTCTAAGGGTCTATGGTAGTCCTTCCTCATCTCATCTAGACTGCTCTCTCTAAGGGTCTATGGTAGTCCCTCCTCATCTCATCTCGACTGCTCTCTAAGGGTCTATGGTAGTCCCTCCTCATCTTATCTAGACTGCTCTCTCTAAGGATCTATGGTAGTCAGTGTCTCCTCATCTCATCTAAAACAAAAACTCAATGTCCCTAAAGCCAAAACTCAATGTCCTTTTGCGAGAACAGTGGAAAATGTTATTGAGGGTTACGGGTGGGTGAGTGAGAGAGAGAGGAGAGAGAGAAAGAGAGAAAGAGAGAGAGAAAGAGAGAGAGAAAGAGAGAGAGAGAGACAAAGAGAGAAAGAGAGAGAGAGAAACAGAGAGAGAAACAGAGAGAGAAAGAGAGAGAGAAAGAGAGAGAAAGAGAGAGAGAAAGAGAGAAAGAAAGAGAAAGAGAGAGAGAAAGAGAAAGAGAGAGAGAAAGAGAAAGAGAGAAAGAAAGAAAGAGAAAGAAAGAGAAAGAGAGAGTGAGAGGTACAGAGAGAGAGAGTGTGAGTGTGTGTAATGTGGAAAACTGCTCATACTTACATCAACGTCACTCTCAGCTATTTTGACAGGTTTCGTCGCTTCTTTCAATGACTGACTTCCAACCACCTTGGAACCAGAAAACAAAGACATTTTCAAATAGTGTTGCTCTGTGTTTATCGGCTGTTGAGGACACTGAACGGTTCCCCTAAAAGCACAACGAGGAGACCGTCAGAGTGGATTCCTACTCTGTCATCATGGTACAAAGAGCCACTGACAGGTGTACAATATGACACAGAGAGATAAAGAAGCTCTTTCCATGAACACATCATGATGACCATGACCATGGGTTTTCTATCAGTTAAGAAAATATATCATCATATCTTTTCATAGCAATAAAGATGGACAACAAACCAAACCAAAAAAAAAGACAGCTTATTCCTTATAAAACTCTGAGCACTGGAAATACATGGATTTGTACAACCATTTTATTGAATTCCTAGAGTATATTCTGACCCAACTGGGATGTTGGTAACCATGCTGTGTTTTGTTGTAGTGGGAATACATGAAGGAGACCAACACGATGGTGCAAGCTGCTAGCTTTTCAACCACCGAACCAACCACAGCAACCACAGCACATGCACTGCAGAGCCATCCCAGAACCACCAATCACGTTGCTGAGAAGTCACGGGTCAGGGGTTACAGAGGGGTCAATGCCAAGCCAGTGCCCACACACAGCCATGGACATAGACACGCAGTGTTAGGCGAAGGAATGGTCTCTCTCATAAAAATGCATACACACACGCTCATACACTCAATCACACAATCTTGCGCTCGAGCGCACACACACATTTACAGATTGCTATATACACACAGACGCCACAACAAACACAGACGCACGCACACACACACAGAGACACACACAAAACATACAGATGCACATACAGTGTGTCCACAGTGCTTACGTTCCATAGTGGCCCGAGAGGCCCGGCAGTGCAGTGCAGTAGCACACTGTGAGCCATGAGGATCAACGGCTCTAAACTTTTGATCTGTGTCAAATAGGAGATAAAGAGCCACTGTTACAAAATGGCTGCCGTTCGCTATGAGCAAGATATCAATTTGACCAATTGAATACATCAGTTTATATACCAACTGTTACGTCATATTTACAACAGTGTGGAGTCAGCATTATGGTCGTCTAGTGGTTGTGAAACCCACCCGTAGCATGTTGGCTGGACTTATCAGTGACCTTCACCTTCTCTGTGATTTAAAGCCAACTGTAGTTCACAGACTCTATTGGTTAAGATGGTTGTATTTGAATGGTGTGTTGTTGTGCAGAAATTGGTGCTCTGGGCAGGGAAGAATATAATGTACTCTCTGGTACAATGGTGCTGTGACCCGGGTCACATAGAAAGGCTTGGTTGGTAACACCACCAGCGTTTTTCATACATCCAGCAACTCAACCTTTTGTCCTTTGGTTTGATAGAAAGGTTGTATTATCGACACCCAAGAAAGACACCAGGGCCGTGTTCATTAGGCTCTAAACTGAAAACGTACTGAAAGAGGGACATTTTTGTTTTGCGTTGCAATCATTAAAAAGGAGTAGAAGGAGAAGTAGTATTAGTAGTAGCAGTAACAATAGTATTAGTAGTAGCAGTAACAATATTACTAGTAGTAGTAACAATAGTATTAGCAGTAGCAGTAACAATATTAGTAGTAGTAGTAACAATAGTATTAGCAGTAACAATATTAGTAGTAGTAGTAACAATAGTATTAGCAGTAGCAGTAACAATATTAGTAGTAGTAGTAACAATAGTATTAGCAGTAGCAGTAACAATATTAGTAGTAGTAGTAACAATACTATTAGTAGTAGCAGTAACAATATTAGTAGTAGTAGTAACAATAGTATTAGTAGTAACAGTAATAATATTAGTAGTAGTAGTAGTAACAATAGTATTAGTAGTAGCAGTAATAATATTAGTAGTAGTAGTAACAATAGTATTAGCAGTAGCAGTAACAATATTAGTAGTAGTAGTAACAATAGTATTAGCAGTAACAATATTAGTAGTAGTAGTAACAATAGTATTAGTAGTAGCAGTAATAATATTAGTAATAGTAGTAACAGTAGTAGTAGCAGTAATAATATTAGTAGTAGTAGTAGTAACAATAGTATTAGCAGTAGCAGTAACAATATTAGTAGTAGTAGTAACAATAGTATTAGTAGTAACAATATTAGTAGTAGTAGTAACAATAGTATTAGCAGTAACAATATTAGTAGTAGTAGTAACAATAGTATTAGCAGTAGCAGTAACAATATTAGTAGTAGTAGTAACAATAGTATTAGCAGTAACAATATTAGTAGTAGTAGTAACAATAGTATTAGCAGTAGCAGTAACAATATTAGTAGTAGTAGTAACAATAGTATTAGTAGTAGCAGTAATAATATTAGTAGTAGTAGTAACAATAGTATTAGTAGTAGCAGTAACAATATTAGTAGTAGTAGTAACAATAGTATTAGTAGTAGCAGTAATAATATTAGTAGTAACAATAGTATTAGTAGTAGCAGTAACAATATTAGTAGTAGTAGTAACAATAGTATTAGTAGTAGCAGTAATAATATTAGTAGTAGTAGTAACAATAGTATTAGTAGTAGCAGTAATAATATTAGTAGTAGTAGTAGTAACAATAGTATTAGTAGTAGCAGTAATACTACAAGCAGCAGTATTATTATTATTATTATTATTATAGCAGTAATACCATTAGTAACAGTAGTAGTAACAGCAGTAGTAGTAGTAGTAGTAGCAGCAGTAGTAGTAGTAGTAGTAGTAACAGTAGTAGTAGTAGTAGTAACAGTAGTAGTAGTAGTAGTAACAGTAGTAGTAGTAGTAGTAGTAGTAGTAACAGTAGAAGTAGTAACAGTAGTAGTAGTAACAGTAGTAGTAGTAGTAACAGTAGCAGTAACAGTAGTAATAGTAATAGTAGTAACAGTAGTAGTAACAGTAGTAGCAGTAACAGTAGTAGTAGTAACAGTAGCAGTAACAGTATTAGTAGTAGTGGTAATAGTAGTAGTAGTAGTAATAGTAGTAACAGTAGTAGTAGCAATAACAGTAGTAGTAGTAACAGTAGTAGTAGTGTTAGCAGTAGCAGTAGTAATAGTAGTAACAGTAGTAGTAGCAGTAACAGTAGTAGTAGTAGCAGTAGTAGTAGTGTTAGCAGTAGCAGTAACAGTAGTAGTAGTAGTAGTAATAGCAGTAACAGTAGTAGTAGTAACAGTAGTAGTAGTGTTAGCAGTAGCAGTATTAGTAGTAGTAGTAATAGTAGTAACAGTAGTAGTAGTAGCAGTAACAGTAGCAGTAGTAGTAGTAACCATAGTAGTAGTAGTAGTAGCAGTAGTAACAGTAGTAGTAGTAACAGTAGTAGCCGTAACAGTAGTAGCAGTAACAGTAGTAGTAGCAGTAACAGTAGTAGTAGCAGTAACAGTAGTAGTAGTAACAGTAGTAGTAGTAACAGTAGTAGTAGTGTTAGCAGTAACAGTATTCGTAGTAGTAGTAATAGTAGTAACAGTAGTAGTAGTAACAGTAGTAGTAGCAGTAACAGTAGTAGTAGTGTTAGCAGTAACAGTATTCGTAGTAGTAGTAATAGTAGTAACAGTATTCGTGGTAGTAGTAATAGTAGTAACAGTAACAGTTGTAGTAACAGTAGTAACAGTAGTAGTAGTAGTATTAACAGTAGTAGTAGTAGTAGTAACAGTAGTAGTAGTAACAGTAGTAGTAGTAGCAGTAGCAGAAGTAACAGTAACAGTATCAGTAGTAGCAGAAGTAACAGTAGTAGTAGCAGAAGTAACAGTAGTAGTAACAGTAGTAACAGTAGCAGAAGTAACAGTAGTAGTAGTAGTAGTAACAGTAGTAACAGTAGCAGAAGTAACAGTAGTAGTAGTAGCAGCAGTAGTAACAGTAGTAGTAGTAACAGTAGCAGCAGTAACGGTAGTAGTAGCAGAAGTAACAGTAGCAGCAGTAGCAGTAGTAGTAACAGTAGTAGTAACAGTAGTATTAGTAGTAGTAACAGTAGAAGTAGTAACAGTAGTAACAGTAGAAGTAGTAACAGTAGTAGTAGTAGTAGTAGTAACAGTAGTAACAGGAGTAGTAGTAGTAGTAACAGTATCAGTAGTAGTAACAGTAGTAGTAGTAGTAACAGTAGTAGTAACAGTAGTAGTAGTAGTAACAGTAGTAGTAGTAGTAGTAGTAGTAGTAGTAGTAGTAGTAGTAGTAGTAGTAGTAGTAGCAGTAGCAGTAGTAACAGTAGTAGTAGTAACAGTAGCAGCAGTAACAGGTAACAGTAGTAGTAGTAACAGTAGTAGTAACAGTAGTAGTAACAGTAGTAGTAGTAACAGTAGTAGTAGCAGAAGTAACAGTAGCAGCAGTAACAGTAGTAGTAGTAACAGTAGCAGCAGTAACAGGTAACAGTAGTAGTAGTAGTAGTAGTAGTAACAGTAGTAGTAGTAACAGTAGTAGTAGCAGAAGTAACAGTAGCAGTAGTAGTAGTAGTAGCAGTAGTAACAGTAGTAGTAGTAGTAGTAGTAGTAGTAGTAGTAGTAGTAGTAGCAGCAGCAGCAGTAACAGTAGCAGAAGTAACAGTAGCAGTAGTAACAGTAGTAGTAGCAGAAGTAACAGTAGCAGTAGTAGTAGTAGTAGTAGCAGTAGTAACAGTAGCAGTAGTAGTAACCGTAGTAGTAGTAACAGTAGTAGTAACAGTAGTAGTTTTAGTAACAGTAGCAGTAGTAGTAGTAACAGTAGTAGTAACAGTAGTAGTAGTAGTAGTAGTAGTAGTAACAGTAGTAGTAACAGTAGTAGTAGTAACAGTAGTAGTAACAGTAGTAGTAGTAACAGTAGTAGTAACAGTAGTAGTAGTAACAGTAGTAGTAGTAACAGTAGTAGTATTAACAGTAGTGGTAGTAACAGTAGTGGTAGTAACAGTAGTAGTATTAGTAGTAGTAACAGTAGTAGTAGTAGGCCTAATAGTAGTGGCAGTTACTTTTGGGGTTCTACAACCCTGCCGCGTTTAATAAAATTTGACAAATCGGAAATGGACATTATAGACCTCGGTGTAGCGGTCATCTTGGAACGCAATGACTATTCCTTCAGAAACTGTCTGTAGAGGTTGTTTTCTGAAATCTGTCTTCACCTACTGATTACTAAAACAACACACTGCGTACTAATCATACTACATACGATTTTCAACATACTGTTTGGTATATATGTGCTAGGACCGGTGCTCGGACCCATAATTGAAGCTACATCGGATTTGAGGTCCAGAGCCCACAATGTTCTGTTTAGTCTTCAAATACTTGAATGTTCTGAGAGATATGAGGAAACAAAGGTTTTATAACAAGGGAGATGTAGATTCCCACAACAGTATCTGCTAGGCTGTATTCCATGTGGTTGAAACTGGCGAGCCAGAGCAGTTTGTCGAGCTTGTGACGAAGCCACACTCCTTAATTTGTGAAGACTCGGCCACCGACAACAATGTTAACAATGCATCCCATTGTTCCTATGCAGTTAAAACTTAATTTACATGATACATCTGTAGTTTATAAGTAATGACTTAGTGGCGGCCAGCATGCAGGCTCTTTCAACATGATGGCAAATTCAGCACTCTGATTGGTACGTGCCCACACCCATACAAGATGCTTCTTTACATCAGAGGCATGTGCGCAGAGAAATGAAACACAAAAAAATGGAAAGGGTTAAAAATGTTTCTATTCTGAGAGATGAAGAAACAAAGGTTGAATAAAAAGATTAGTAGATGACTGAAATATAAAGCAGCTGTATCTTCTGATTTTGCTCATTTGTAGAACAGAGAAGTCGACTACGACTTCATACGCTCTAAGATTGTCTCATTTAAGTGGTCAAACTTCCAGAGTTGAGAGAAAATGTTGGAAGTCTGGGAGTTTTAATAAATGGTACATTTGTTGAAGATATCCCATTAAAGTGGACAAGGTTTTTCAAGAGGACAAAAAAGCTTAATAGTTAAAATAGTTATCAAAAAGTTGTAAATAAGCACACTGGTCATGATTAGTCGACATTAGCCGACGGCGTTTCTAGCTTAATTGGGGTATGAAAAATAGCCTTCCAAAGAATAGGAAAAGGTCTGAAATAATTGATACAATATTTAAGATCCACTCCGGGATGAAGTTTCCCCTAGGTAAAGATCTAGGATCAGCATCCCCTACCCCAATCCTAACATTTGACATTTAATGGGGAAAATGCTAAACTGACCCAAGATTAGCGTCTCGGGGCAACTTCCTCCTACACCGTGAGAAAGCAAGGTGAGTGTGTTAGAGAACTTTGGCCAGGCGTTAGGCCTACAGGTAAGGGGGAACGCACAGAAGAGGAGAAAGAGAGGGAAGAGGAGGAGAAAAAAAGAGGGAAGAGGAAGAGAAAGAGATGGAAGAGGAAGAGAAAGAGAAAGAGATGGAAAAGGAGGAGAAAGAGATGGAAGAGGAGGAGAAAGAAATGGAAAAGGAGGAGAAAGAGATGGAAGAGGAAGAGAAAGAGATGGAAGAGGAAGAGAAAGAGATGGAAAAGGAAGAGAAAGAGATGGAAGAGGAAGAGATGGAAGAGGAAGAGAAAGAGATGGAAAAGGAAGAGAAAGAGATGGAAGAGGAAGAGAAAGAGATGGAAGAGGAAGAGAAAGAGATGGAAGAGGAGGAGAAAGAGATGGAAGAGGAAGAGAAAGAGATGGAAAAGGAGGAGAAAGAGATGGAAGAGGAGGAGAAAGAAATGGAAAAGGAGGTGAAAGAGATGGAAGAGGAAGAGAAAGAGATGGAAAAGGAGGAGAAAGAGATGGAAGAGGAGGAGAGAGATGGAAAAGGAGGAGAAAGAGATGGAAAAGGAGGAGAAAGAGATGGAAGAGGAAGAGAAAGAGATGGAAGAGAAAGAGATGGAAGAGGAGGAGAAAGAGATGGAAGAGGAGGAGAAAGAGATGGAAGAGGAGGAGAAAGAGATGGAAGAGGAGAAAGAGATGGAAGAGGAGAAGAAAGAGATGGAAAAGGAGGAGAAAGATGGAAAAGGAGGAGAAAGAGATGGAAAAGGAGGAGAAAGAGATGGAAGAGGAGAAGAAAGAGATGGAAGAGGAGGTGAAAGAGATGGAAGAGGTGAAAGAGATGGAAGAGGAGGTGAAAGAGATGGAAGAGGAGGTGAAAGAGATGGAAATGGAGGAGAAAGAGATGGAAAAGGAGGAGAAAGATGGAAAAGGAGGAGAAAGAGATGGAAAAGGAGGAGAAAGAGATGGAAAAGGAGGTGAAAGAGATGGAAGAGGAGGTGAAAGAGATGGAAGAGGAGGTGAAAGAGATGGAAGAGGAGGTGAAAGAGATGGAAAAGGAGGAGAAAGATGGAAAAGGAGAAGAAAGATGGAAGAGGAAGAGAAAGAGATGGAAGAGGAAGAGAAAGAGATGGAAGAGGAGGAGAAAGAAATGGAAAAGGAGGTGAAAGAGATGGAAAAGGAGGTGAAAGAGATGGACAAGGAGGAGAAAGAGATGGAAAAGGGGGAGAAAGAGGAGGAGAGAGAAGGAAGAGGAGGAGAAAGAGATGAGAAAGGAGGAGAGGGAAGAGGGGGAGAAAGAGATGGAAAAGGAGGAGAAAGGGAAGAGGAGTAAAAAAGGGAACAACAGGAGGAGAGCGACTCTCCATTGCCAATTCCCACCTTCAAGTCTAGATACTCCAGGTCCTTCTTCAGTTGCATGTAAGTATCGTCAACCTTCAGGGTGGAGTGGAGAGAAAGAAGTGTCAAGCAAAGCTTTATGGCATTCCAGTATGGAAGTGTACAGAATGATGACAGCTATACGCTTCCATATTAGAGATCTAACTGTATAGTCCATAATATTTGCTCTAATGAATCATTGATAATAATACATTGGATTTACACTGAGTGTACAAAACATTAGGAACACCTGCTCTTTCCATGACAGACTGACCAGGTGAATCGAGGTGAACGCTATGATCCCTTATTGATGTCACTTGTTAAATCCACTTCAATCAGTGTAGATGAAGACATGGATAATGTGTGTGTGCCATTCAGTGGGTGAGTGGGCAAGACAAAAGATTTAAGCGCCTTTGAACAGGGTATGGTAGTAGGTGTCTGAAGAACTGCAACACTGCTGGGTTTTTCCACGCTCAACAGTTTCCCGTATGTAACAAGAATGGTCCACCCCCCAAAGGACATCCAGCCAACGTGACACAACTGTAGGAAGCATTGGAGTCAACAGGGGCAGCATCCCTGTGGAATGCTTGAGACACCTTGTCGAGTCCATGCCCCAATGAATTGAGTCTGTTCTGGGGGCAAAAGGGGAAGATGTTCTTAATGTTTTGTACAGTGTATATAGCGCTACTCAATAACATCAAATCTACCATAATGGGTTATAGAATGCATAATAATGATTTGTACGTTCTTCTATAATCATTCATAGTGGATTATGAATTATGGGTGAGATGATTGTAAGCCTATTTTCAAGAATAGGCTATTGGATAATCGTCAACTGTGAGGCTTGTTATAAGAGGAGTAAAACATTCAATTGCGAAAAAGTCTAACAAAACCCTAATGTCATCCAAAGCACGCGTGCACACACGCGCACACACACCACACACAAGCTTCTCTATGTTATGCCACCTGAGACGCAAGACGTGCAAATAAGAAATGGAAGCTACAAGCAGCAGCTCCAACATCACAAGCCCAAATACGTCTCCTAGCAACATCTCAGCCACACACTTCAAAAACACAAAAACATTTGCGAGAGACATCAAAGCCCAGGCAGATAAAAAAATGTTTTAACTGCACCTAAAGCCAACCAGACCAGGATGACAGTATGGAAGCTAACTAGCACAACATGCTAACACACAGTACACAGCTACATGAGAGCCTAGCAGGGAGTACAAAAACCATATGTTGCCATGGCCTTACAGAAAGACACTATGGATGGCAGCCAGCCAGGCCACACAAACAGCCATGCGCCCAGGTTGAGCTCACATCAGTGGGGTAAAGAAGGCCAGGTGTACTGGGGGCCCCCACCTGGCTGCTGCTGCCGCGGCCCATGGGGCCTGGGGGGCCTAGTAAGGACCCCAGAGAAGAAGGGCCGGAGGAGAAGAGGGGGTTGTTGTTGGTGGGGCGGAGGTGGGGGCCAGAGGGGCTGTAGTTGAAGTGCTGCATCTGAGTTACCGTGTGGTGGCGCGCGGAGGCCATCTTTGCCTGATGCCTCCGGAGCTGAATGAGCAGGAGGGTGAGTTCCTCCGGCTGCGTGTGTAATAGCAGTGTGTCCCACGGGGGGCAGAGGGAGGGAGTGGGGGAGTTAACATCCCAACGCAGATAGACTGCCCAACAGTTAGCCAAGATACTCAGAGCTGTATAGAATACAGTTAGGTTTAACTGCTCGGTCCTGTTAGCACCAAACGTTCCATGATAATTACATTTAGGGTTGGCACAATTTCCGAATAATAGTGTTATCGACAATTATCGACAGTAACCGTGAACCTCCCCAAAAAAGAATAGCTTTCATACATTCAGTGTAGAAGGGGTGGGAATTCAACTTCCTTTTCAAGTAGATCTAGTTTACCCAATAGCAGTTTCACATTTTTACATTAAGAGGGTAAAGCTGTGTTGCATTCATTAGGTATTTTGTATGCATTATAATAAATTATAAGCTCAAAATATTTGTTGGCAAAAATGACAATAACTGTGGTCATTTGCATGGCAATTAATTACTACCCCAAATTCCATAATCGCCACAGCCCTAATTACATTCCAACTTTGCAATCTTACTGGAGCCCTCACAAAAGTCAAACAAATTGTAGTGGAGACACCTTACCAGTTTTGCAGGCAGTGTTATGTTGGCTAGCAAAGTATGCTAACTAACTAGCTAAGTTGTTTCACCCCACAGTTAGCCAAGTTTGCGAGCTAAAGTTATTAACAGTAAGTTAGTCACCGCTCCTACACTCTTCTGATAGCTACAGTAACAATTTTGTGTCACTAACACCTCTTAAAAAATAACAAAGTGTCTCCGGCTGTGTTTAAATTTTACCGATAAGGATGCAGTCCACTTTCCAAGTGTATTGCCTTGGAACTATTGATCCCGACACGGAGGCCATTCAAATATCTCCATCTGAAAACTGTATGAACCAGAATGTTGCTGGTTCACGTCCCATAGCTGTCCTAGTAAAGAAGTACTGTAAGTAAGTTAACCCGATGGCAAGGTGTCCACGTTATTCAAGAAACACTGTATGAACCAGAATGTTGCTGGTTCACGTCCCATAGCTGTCCTAGTAAAGAAGTACTGTAAGTAAGTTAACCCGATGGCAAGGTGTCCACGTTATTCAAGAAACACTGTATGAACCAGAATGTTGCTGGTTCACGTCCCATAGCTGTCCTAGTAAAGAAGTACTGTAAGTAAGTTAACCCGATGGCAAGGTGTCCACGTTATTCAAGAAACACTCGATCCCCGACTTCATGTTATTATCTAACACAACATGTTTGGGTTGTGACTGGATGCATGAGGCCGTACCGTCTTCCCGTGAAGGCTGGGCGCGCTGACCGTGTGTGTGATGTAGCAGGAGGGAGGGATAGATCGTCTGTCGATGGTGGCAGCCTGGTGAACACACACACACACACACACACACACACACACACACACACACACACACACACACACACACACACACACACACACACACACACACACACACACACACACACACACACACACCAGTTAAACAGTCCATTAAGCTGCTGTTATTACACCTGCATAATACTGTCAGAAAAATGACAAACCTGTCATTATACAAATTCTTACGTTGAGCAGCTGAGACTTGGCTCTCCGGGGAGACCCAGCCACAGGCACATCCAGCGCGGGCCTCTCTCCCAGGGGCATTACTACCACCCGGTCAGCAGGCGTATGGGGCCTCCGCGGGGGGGACAGGGCCCTGGAGCCCCGTGGGGGTCCCAGTGGGGGGATGTCAGAGGGATCAGGGGGTACCGACACACAGCGGGGCACCTCGGAGCTGGGCCGTGGGGCTGGGGGGGGGACTGTGGAGGGGGGCCGGTGCCCGAAGGGGTAGTCCGGGGAAGGTGTGTAGAGGGGGGCGGTGGGGCTGCCGTGACGGTACTGGTGGCGCTGCTGCCACTCATACAGCTGCCATACGGTGCCAGGCCCACCGATGCCACCCCCGTCCCTGGCACTGGTACCCTGGGAGTTCGGGGGTCCGAGGCGGAAGTGGCTAAGGCGGTCCTGGGCGTATTTGTACTCCCCGTGGCGTGCAGCCGTGGGGGGGCTGTGGCGTGGGGTCTTTGGTAGTGTCTGGTAGGCCTCCAGGCCGATGAACGTGGGCTGGGTCTGAGGGGTGTGGCGGGGCAGGGTGCTCCCTCTAGAGGGGGTACTAAAGGATGGAGAACAGGTCAGAGGTCAGACAAAGGCAAGATGGTGAACTTTGTGTCATCGTGTTGCTGATCTACATTTTTCTGGCTTAGCAGAGTCTGAGTACAGTAGTGAAACTAAGTGTTATGAAGCTTTGACTGACACATGTTTGCATTATTCCCAGAGCCCCACTAGAGGGAGATGTTGGCTCTGGCTATATACACCCTGTAACCTTTATGTCCATGACGCACATAAACCAACCAAACCTAAACACCGAACATTATCTAGTAGAATGATTTTGCGTGCGTGCGCCTGCATGTGTGTATGAAAGTATTTGCTTGAATGCACCACTACATTTGTGAGTGTTCTGTGTAGGGTAGGCCAATGATAAACACTCATATGAGTGGTGGTGTGACATGAACCGTGACCTTTACCCTTTGTGCTCGACCCTCTGCACCTTGACCCAGTGTTCCACCTGCTCCAGGGCACTCCTCCTCTGCACCTGCCTGTGAGTATCCATCACCTGGGGGGGCAGGGTGGCCCTCTGGTACGTCCCTGTCCCCATCCCGTTGGGCTCCAGGGTGGGTGTCCCGTTCCTCAGACAGGCCCCGGGGGGTAGGGTTGAGGCGGTGTACGACGGGCCGCGCATTTGCGCCCTGGAGGAGGGCGCAGATGTAGTTGAGGAGGCTGAGTATGGTGGAAGGGGAGAGAGACTGCTAGGAGGGACGGCGCCCATTTCAATTTCCATGTTCCCACCACCAAGGACCATTTCTGAAGCAATGGGATTGGGAGTGTCGTTCCAGAAGCTACAGTGCTGCTCGGTTTCTCGGTGGATGTCAGCCGGTTGGAGGACCACCCCATCGCTATGGAGATTGAGTTCGACTGGGGGATGGGGGGCGGTCTCAGTGTAGTTGTTGACGTGGTTGGTTTGTGGTACTGCCTGGCGCTCTGACACGCTGGGCATTTCCGATATCTCCGATGTTTCCGAAGGTCTAGGAAGAGAATGAGAGAGCGAAGTTTTAGTTCGGCTCTCGACTCATAGCAACAACACAATCATTGCCATTGTATCAGGACAGTGTAACTAGGGTTTGCACAATTCCAGTAACTTTCCCAAAACTCCTGGTTTGGAGGATAATTGTACAACCCTAGTAAGAACATTGAGTCTATCTCCACATGTTTCATACCTCTAACCTCTCACAGGAGTTCTGTTTAGAGCCCGACTGATATATCGATTCACCAATATTGGCCTTTTACTGCGGACGATAATTCCACCAATAACCAATATTCAATAAATAACATGAAAAAAGGCAATCTCATGCTCATCTGAATACTTGCTGTCATTATAGTCACAATGTATGAAATCAACAATTGAAGCATAGTTATTGGACAATTGCTCCTTCTTTCCCCGCCGTAAAACAGTATATCAGCAGATATATTTGTACGTTTTGTCCCCCAAAAAAACTATACGGTCAGGCTCAAGTTATGTTAGATCTAACTTTCAGTAGTTCACAAGAGTCATTATTTGATCACTTCATATCTCCAATGACAACTAAGTGCAGTGTTAACATTAGCATAGCATTTAGCCCTGATTGACACTAACATGAATGAAGGGCCCATCAAAGTAGGATACAGGGCCCTAGCCTCCCAGCTACAGGGAAAACCAGGCAAATCCCCCCCCATCTAGAGTAAAAAAAACTGGGCTACTTAGCATTAGCATATTAGTGTGGCCTAGCCTGGGTCTCTCACGCTCGCTAAGCTGACAGCCACTTGTGCTAAGGCAAACAGCTCAGCGTGGCTAAAGGACTGGCGGGGAATGAGCAGCCATATTTGCACTGATAGACACAATCATTTCCCTCCACTGACACATGAATAATAGATATGCACCTCTCATTAATCAAATACAGCGTTCCAGGATGGCTCATCAAATACAGAGCTCCAGGATGGCTCATCAAATACAGAGCTCCAGGATGGCTCATCAAATACAGAGCTCCAGGATGGCTCATCAAATACAGAGCTCCAGGATGGCTCATCAAATACAGAGCTCCAGGATGGCTCATCAAATACAGTGCTCCAGGATGGCTCATCAAATACAGAGCTCCAGGATGGCTCATCAAATACAGAGCTCCAGGATGGCTCATCAAATACAGAGCTCCAGGATGGCTCATCAAATACAGTGCTCCAGGATGGCTCATCAAATACAGTGCTCCAGGATGGCTCATCAAATACAGTGCTCCAGGATGGCTCATCAAATACAGTGCTCCAGGATGGCTCATCAAATACAGAGCTCCAGGATGGCTCATCAAATACAGAGCTCCAGGATGGCTCATCAAATACAGAGCTCCAGGATGGCTCATCAAATACAGAGCTCCAGGATGGCTCATCAAATACAGTGCTCCAGGATGGCTCATCAAATACAGAGCTCCAGGATGGCTCATCAAATACAGAGCTCCAGGATGACTCAACAAAGATATATGTGTGTACACTATGTACAACAACCGGACCGTTTCACCCCTATAAATCAGGTTAAATACAAAATACAACGACAGTCTGATGTTAACAATATACACAATGTTCATTACAAATACTATAGTATATAGCTACTTCACATGCTTACAAACATGCCATCAGTATGTACAGTACTGCAAAATGTAATATAATGTATTTGCATTAATTCTGTGTGAGCCCACATCCAGTTAACATGATACCCTAGACTAGACAGAGATACCTTAGCCTAGACTAGACAGAGATACCTAGACTAGACTAGACAGAGATACCTAGCCTAGACAGAGATACCTAGCCTAGACAAGACAGATATACCTAGCCTAGACAAGACAGAGATACCTAGCCTAGACAAGACAGAGATACCTAGCCTAGACAAGACAGAGATACCTAGCCTAGACAAGACAGAGATACCTAGCCTAGACAAGACAGAGATACCTAGCCTAGACAAGACAGAGATACCTAGCCTAGACAGAGATACCTAGCCTAGACAAGACAGAGATACCTAGCCTAGACAGATATACTCTAGCCTAGACAGAGATACCTAGACTAGACTAGACAGAGATACCTAGACTAGACAGAGATACCTAGACTAGACAGAGATACCTAGACTAGACAGAGATACCTAGACTAGACAGAGATACCTAGACTAGACTAGAGAGATACCCTAGACTAGAATTCTTTCCAATGTGTCAAGTAATTATATTTTTGTTTTCTCATGATTTGGTTGGGTCTAATTGCTGTCCTGGGGCTCTGTTTGTGGACCAGATTGCTTAGGGTACTCTTCTCAAGGTGCATCTCTTCGTGATGGCTGTTATGGAAGGTTTGGAAATTGCTGGTGGTGTGGTTCTGCATCAGCGGTTGTAGAATTTAACGTCTCTTTTCTGGATTTTGAAAATTAGCGGGTCTAGGCCTAATGCTCTGATGTTTTACGTTGTACACAGAGGATATTTCTGCAGAATTCAACATGCAGAGTCTCAATTTGCAGGCCGTCTGTCTGTCTGGCTCTCTCTCTCCAGCAGAGAGACAGAGCTGCAATCTCTTGGGCTCTGTGTGGGTGTTTGTTTGTGTACCAATGCAATTTGTGAGCATGGTGAATGCACTCTCTGCTGCAAAGGCATACACACGCATCGACACTCACAATCAATGAGACTGACAGACTGGCAAACAAATGTGTCTCTCTTTCCCCAGACAGACATATTCAGGAGAGACACAGAGTTAAGAATTGCCACGTACGCACCAGTCTCTCACTCACTCACTCATAAAAGTGCAAATTCCCAGACAGCGTCCCTCTTGGTTCCATGGTGAACTTTCCCCTAGGTACAGATCTAGAGTTCAGCTTCCCCTCCCCAGATATTAACCGTAACCATTGGTGGGGATAATGCTAAACTGACCCAGGATCTAGGCCAGGGCCACGTTAACGACAACTACCTCTTGAGGCTGGTGGTGTGGTTCTGCATCAGCGCCGCCTGGTTCATGGCCTTCACCCAGCCGTTCATGTCTTCTTGTGTGTCGGCGCTGAAGAAGTAGGTCCGCATGCCGCTGTGCTCCGCCTGCGAGCCAATTACAGAGCTCCGGTTGTAAATATATGAGCGCATGCCTGTGTGGCTGGCCTATGGGAGAGGAGAGAGGGAGGGTCAGAGTAAGGAAGAGTGATGGATATGGGATCAGGCAAAAGGGGTAGATAGCAGGGTTGGGGTCAGTTGAGTTTTGACTACTATTTTTTCAATTCATGAACTGAATTGACCCCAACCCTGGTAGAGATGGATAAAGAAGTGTTGAACAATTAAAAGAGACAGGGACATTAACCAATGTCTGCCCATGGAGACACAAACGCGTTCAAGTCAGCCAATAGCGAGAAAGAGAGACGTCAGCATCAGCCAATACAAACACAAACATATCCGTGTTGGCCAATATGGAAACTGAGATACTATAAGGACCAGCCAATAGACACAGAGACAAGAGACAAGAGGCCAGCCAATTGAGAATGGAGAAAGACATCCAGACTGACCAATGGACAAAGAGCAGCATGAGTGACATAACAAAATAATATCAAGGTCCTATCCAACCCACAACAGAGGACACTGTAAGCCAATCAACAAGAAGTAAGCCTAGAAAGAGCCATTGTGACATGGCCATACCAACATGCTGCTGAATTGTTTATACATACATGTCTTATGCTGGTCTTTATGGTTTGTTCTGATTCTCCACACGTTTCCTAAAGTGTGCACTTGAAGACTTCCCATCATGTATTTAACAATGGTGGGGAAACCACATACAGTCAACGTTTCCACCAATCCAATGTGTTTAAAATCCATGACAGGGAGTATGCAAGTGCACACTTTAGGAGAAGGATGGCAAATCAGGACTCCAATCAGTCCACATCCCTATGGCTGAGTTCCAATTCTCTAAGCCTTCATCCAGAAGTGTGCACTTGTTCACCCCCCTCATGTATTTACAAGCATTGGATTGGTGCAAGCATAGTTGGGAGGGAGTTTCTACCATTTTCTACCAGTCTGTTCCTTTTAAATACATGAGGGGAGAGTAGACCAGTCTTGGTGAGGGGGGAGTAGACCAGTCTTGGTGAGGGGAGAGTAGACCAGTCTTGGTGAGGGGGGAGTAGACCAGTCTAGTGAGGGGGGAGTAGACCAGTCTAGTAAGGGGGGAGTAGACCAGTCTAGTGAGGGGGAGTAGACCAGTCTAGTGAGGGGGTGTAGACCAGTCTAGTAAGGGGGAGTAGACCAGTCTAGTGAGGGGGAGTAGACCAGTCTAGTGAGGGGGAGTAGACCAGTCTAGTGAGGGGGAGTAGACCAGTCTAGTGAGGGGGAGTAGACCAGTCTAGTGAGGGGGAGTAGACCAGTCTAGTGAGGGGGGAGTAGACCAGTCTAGTGAGGGGGAGTAGACCAGTCTAGTGAGGGGGAGTAGACCAGTCTAGTGAGGGGGAGTAGACCAGTCTAGTGAGGGGGACTAGACCAGTCTAGTGAGGGGAGAGTAGACCAGTCTAGTGAGGGGAGAGTAGACCAGTCTAGTGAGGGGAGAGTAGACCAGTCTAGTGAGGGGAGAGTAGACCAGTCTAGTGAGGGGAGAGTAGACCAGTCTAGTGAGGGGAGAGTAGACCAGTCTAGTGAGGGGGGAGTAGACCAGTGTAGTGAGGGGGGAGTAGACCAGTGTAGTGAGGGGGGAGTAGACCAGTGTAGTGAGGGGGGAGTAGACGAGTGTAGTGAGGGGAGAGTAGACGAGTGTAGTGAGGGGGGAGTAGACCAGTGTAGTGAGGGGAGAGTAGACGAGTGTAGTGAGGGGGGAGTAGATCAGTGTAGTGAGGGGGAGTAGATCAGTGTAGTGAGGGGGAGTAGACCAGTCTAGTGAGGGGGAGTAGATCAGTCTAGTGAGGGGGAGTAGATCAGTCTAGTGAGGGGGAGTAGATCAGTCTAGTGAGGGGGGAGTAGATCAGTCTAGTGAGGGGGAGTAGATCAGTCTAGTGAGGGGGAGTAGACCAGTCTAGTGAGGGGGAGTAGACCAGTCTAGTGAGGGGGAGTAGACCAGTCTAGTGAGGGGGAGTAGACCAGTCTAGTGAGGGGGAGTAGACCAGTCTAGTGAGGGGGAGTAGACCAGTCTAGTGAGGGGGGAGTAGACCAGTCTAGTGAGGGGGGAGTAGACCAGTCTAGTGAGGGGGGAGTAGACCAGTCTAGTGTGGGGGGAATAGATCAGTCTATTGAGGGGGGAGTAGCAGAGTGCACACTTTGGAAGATAAAGCCCTTTGGGGGTCAACTCTGTCTTTTTGTCTATGGAGAAGCAAATCTTCTGAGCTGAGAGGGTTTTAGTTAGAAGATGGCCATCACTGCAAAAGGCAATTAGTGAGGCAATCACTCATGTCCTCACCATTATGTAGCAAATAAGAGCCAATCTATCTGGGGTGTATTCACAAGGATTCAATTGGAGGCTAATGGGCTGAAATGGGGAGGGGCCAACCTACATTTGTCCAATAAGTAACATTTGTTTTTTAGTTAATCAGTTGCAAAACATTTTGCTACGGATCCAACATTCGTCCTTTAGTCCAGGGCTCTTCAACTCTGCTGGGTTTCTGTTCTACCTGATAATTAACCCTGTGAGTGCCGGAGCCTGTTGGGTTTCTGTTCTACCTGATAATTAACCCTGTGAGTGCCGGAGCCTGTTGGGTTTCTGTTCTACCTGATAATTAACCCTGTGAGTGCCGGAGCCTGTTGGGTTTCTGTTCTACCTGATAATTAACCCTGTGAGTGCCGGAGCCTGTTGGGTTTCTGTTCTACCTGATAATTAACCCTGTGAGTGCCGGAGCCTGTTGGGTTTCTGTTCTACCTGATAATTAACCCTGTGAGGGCCGGAGCCTGTTGGGTTTCTGTTCTACCTGATAATTAACCCTGTGAGGGCCGGAGCCTGTTGGGTTTCTGTTCTACCTGATAATTAACCCTGTGAGTGCCGGAGCCTGTTGGGTTTCTGTTCTACCTGATAATTAACCCTGTGAGTGCCGGAGCCTGTTGGGTTTCTGTTCTACCTGATAATTAATTGAACACACCTGGTGTCCCAGGTCTAAGTCAGCCTCTGATTAGAGCGGAACAATGAAACTGTCTTGGAGGTCCAGAGCTGAGTTTGAGGGTCTATGAAAGGGCTGTGTTTTAAATGGCACCCTATTCCCAATTACTGCACTTCTTTTGATAAGGGCCCTGGTGTGATTTGGAACCAGACGGCAGCCCATGCAAATGCTTTGTAATGAACAGTGATTGAAAACAAATTTCTTTCCCTCTTTGATTCATTCATTAAAAATGTATGCAGTTTAATTAACTTTGTGGAGATGAAGTGGGAAGTGTCTCCGTAAAAGGAAGCAGAGGTGTAATGTAATTTGGTTGCCATTTCTTCATTTGAGTGTTAGTATCTTATTAATGTGGATTTTGACTGACTCGATGATTGATAGAAACAGGGCTTTTCAAGTTGAGGGTGTTGTTAGTGACACGACAATACTTACAACAGCATACACACATATATTCACACTCACACACACTCCTGCAGGTTGACAGTTTAATACTAAGGCTCTTAGCCCCAGGCAGTGGTTCTGGAAGGTCAGGCCAGAAGGCTGCCTCTCCCCCCTGGGGAGGTCTTAAATCTGCTCCCTGGCTTGGCCCGGCCTAGTCTGGGTTAAGCCTATAGTGTACACTTCCCCTCTCCTAACCATTTGTGGGGGAAATGCAAAACTGACCTGAGATCGGCATCTAGAGGCAAAGTGCCCCTACTCCATACAGTATAGCAGCAGAAGAGATAACGTAGCTACTGGCCAGGCCACAGTGTAAACCAGCTGTCTAATCCCCCTCACTCACCATCAGCATATTGCTAGCTTATGGTAGCATCTTCAGTTCTCTGGACAAGCTTCTAGCTGTTAATTAACTAGCTCAATAGGTGGACAAGCTTCTAACTGTTACTTAACTAGTTCAATAGCTAGACAAGCTTCTAGCTGTTACTTAACTAGTTCAATAGCTGGACAAGCTTCTAGCTGTTACTTAACTAGTTCAATAGCTGCCCTGTTGTTCATAGGTGGATGTACAGCACATGCTCGCCTACACCCTCACTGTCTTGTACAGCTAACCTTCTGGGGACACACAATTCAGTCCCATTCAAAATCGTATTTTCCCTAAACCTAACCCATACTCTTACTTTAACCCTAAAACTAACACTAGCTCCTAACCCTTAACGTAATTCTAAACCTAACACTAATTCTAACCTTAACCATAAACCCCTTAAAAATAGCATTTGACCTCATGGAGACCAATAAAACATCCCCAGTTTATCAAATCTTTGTTTGTTTACTATTCTTGTGTGGACTTCTGGTCCCCACAATAATATTTAAACACTGACACACACACAATCCTTCTATACCATCTGCAACCCTGTAACTTTCCAATAACTGCTGTGTCTTTTCAGACCAATATAATTATGTGCAGACATGGAACTACACAGAGCCTGGTCTCCAATAACAGCCCTAACCACAGCCTCTTCACTGTAGCAAGAATGCCGAGTGGGACATTCAGTGCACCGTGTGACCGTCACACCTCCACTGCTCACCCTGGGCAAGTCTCTCTCCCGCTCTCCCTCCTCCTCAAAAATAGCCTGTAGTCCCAGACAGGAAGGCTAAAAATAGCAGCAGTCCTCTTCTTCCTCTCCCCAGCCCCTCTCAGACAAGCAGGTGGTTTTTTTGTCCCTTTTTCTAAATCCATTATATTCCAGATCAGCATAGGGCCTGCGTCACATCCCAAATGGGAGCCTATTCCCTACATAGGGAAAAGTAGTGCACAAAAGTAGTGCACTATCAAAAGTAGTGGACTATGTAGGGGCTAAGGTGCCATTGGTACATAGCCCTGGTCTCTAAACTGAGAACAAAAACTCAAACTCTCACATAGAAATACGTTTACCTCCAATGAAGACATGACTCGTTCAAATATGTTCCGGAATCCACCATGTCGAATGGTTTCTACTCGTCTGCATAATGGAAATGAAGATTGGAACTGTATAGGATGTGAATATTGTGTTTAATAAATGTTGCCTGGTCCCAATTCGGTTTGTGTTGCCTTGACAACTACTATTGCTTGACTAAGGCCATAGGAGTCAGCTAGACAACACAAACATGTGATGCCAGAACAGCAGGCATTTGAGGAGAACATAAATCTTATTCCACTGAAATAAAAATCTATCAAATAGTCAGTCAATCCTCCTCCATGAGTGGCATGTTGGATATGAGAGCAAACAGAGGAAATATGAAGGTTTAGCCAACACACATAACGAGGTATGAGCAATGAGATCATACAAGAAGGAGAGAACAGACTAAATGGAGTAACCAAGACTCATCAGTCTCCAAACAAGCATGCTCCAAACAATAAGAACCATATACACACTGTCATGGTATATATTTCCTGTTGTCTGGCAAATGACATGGCAAAAGCAGTAACTGTAGTACAAGTGGTTGAGAGGCCAGTACCTATTTATGAGTGGACGGTGAACTTGTGTGTCATTGGACGACCTCGCACACTCACAGGGGTCCCAGTGAGGCAGCCCACCAATAGGAACAAGAGAGGGAACAGAGTTCAGCGAATAGGGGACAGGGGGTCACCAGCCTCCTAGCTAGGTTGGTTGCCTCAACAGTGAAGGGGAGGAGTGGGAAAGGGAGGTTCTAACCATGGGGAAATATTTTGGGGATGAAATAGTAGTACTAACTCACGGTAGTGTTGAATGGTTGCAGCACAAACAAACTGACATAAAGAACAGACATCTACAACAGTTCCAGTCCAACCACCTTTCCCCTCCTAATCATTTCACACTGAGATATGGACCAGCTTGTATGTATTGGTAGCCTGAGAGTGACACGCTTCATTGGTTAGTAAAGAATGATGGCCTTCATGTACAGCGCAGCTAGCCTGTTCTGCTTATAGGGTGGTCTCTAGCAGGGTAACTAGGGTTACAGGTATTAACGGGGGAGGGGGCACTACTCCTGACATTCTAACCTGTTCTGCCTATAGGGTGGTCTCTAGCAGGGTAACTAGGGTTACAGGTATTAACGGGGGAGGGGGCACTACTCCTGACATTCTAACCTGTTCTGCCTATAGGGTGGTCTCTAGCAGGGTAACTAGGGTTACAGGTATTAACGGGGGAGGGGGCACTACTCCTGACATTCTAACCTGTTCTGCCTATAGGGTGGTCTCTAGCAGGGTAACTAGGGTTACAGGTATTAACGGGGGAGGGGGCACTACTCCTGACATTCTCCCAGCTCTTCTATGGCACCAACAGAATCTTGGATCAGAAAGTAGAAAACACATGCAAGCCATTCTCTATGGGACTCTGGCTACCACACACACACCCACACACACACACACACACACACACACACACACACACACACACACACACACACACACACACACACACCTGTGTGACAGAAAACATGAGTTCAGCAGCTCAGTAAAACCTGTCTTTGATAAGGGCTTGGAGCCGATTACCGAGCCATTCCAGGGTCAATTCCAACCTGACCAGCCCAGATCTCCACTCCGCCTTCAACTGCATTTAGCCTGTTAGAGTGCAACTGCAAACTGGGTCATAAGAGTCTTTCTCACTGCAGTGGCGTTAGCAGTAAACAACAAACATAAACAGTAAACAACAACCATCAACAGTAAACAACAACAGTAAACAACCATAAACAGTAAACAATAGTAAACAACAACAGTAAACAACCATAAACAGTAAACAACAGTAAACAACAACAGTAAACAACAACCATCAACAGTAAACAACAACCATCAACAGTAAACAACAACACCGCCAGATTATGAACCAACTATAACAAGACAACCGGATAGCAGTGCTCCTAGGGTCCCAAAATTCCCAGGTTTTCTCAAAATCCTGGTGGGAAGATTCCCAGAATCAGGAGGGAATAAGCAGTAAAATCGGGAAAGTTAGCAGAATTTCCCAACCCTACTGACAGCAGTGTTCCTCAACTCTGGACTGTCCTTGGGTAACACCAAGACTGCACAATTTTGTTCCAGCCCAGCACAAGCACACCTTGTTCAAATAATGAGGGGTTAGATGATTAGGAATTAAATAGAATCAGGTGTTCCTTTGATGGGCTAGAGTTGAGGAACACTGCCTTGGGGACTCAACAGGTTTGACCTGCGGGGGTCTGGGTAGGGAGGAAACATTGACTTAACATTAAATCAATGCCAACAGCCAGAGGGGCAGGAGAGACTGGGGGACATTACTAGGAGACACTGGCCTATATTATACCTGCCGTCTGGCATACAGTCAAGAGACTGAAACTTAAACCCCCATCGACTCAGCATGACAAAAGAGGCAAGCCTGTATGTAGTGTGGAAAGAAATGTCACAGAACCACACTGGCTTCCTGTGGGAATGAAACCACTAGCAGAGAATATTAGAGAAAGATGTGCTTAGTCTAGAACCAGATATACAGCTAGAAGCTCAGCCTCTGTCACCGATATAACTGTGTCATAGCGGGTAGGATGTCCTAAAAATGTACACCTTATTCTAGGTCTGTAGAGAACCTATGGTTAGAAACAAGGCATTTTTTATAAATGTAGTGTCTTAATTTAATAGACAAGCATATTACAAAGTGATCAATAGAGAAAATCATCAATAGCCAATGGGTTGGGAGGATGGATGCAGTTAAATATCTGATTGGATATTATCAATCCTTGATTGAGAGAATTCTTCTTGTGAGCATAGTGACCTCACGGTGATGCACTGCCTCTAAGCCATCGGTTGGTCAAATAGCAGTCAATATGAAGCAGAGTCCATTTGTGTCAGTCCACAAAATGCTAACTGCAAAAAAGTTGGCTGTATTTTTAACAGTAGGCATAAATATTAACCTGTGAAACATACAACATAAAGCAATAGAACATTTAATTAGATATAAAATAAATAAATAAATCATATAAAGATAAACTCTTGGTCGTACCTTGAATGCGTACTTGCGGATGATGTGGTCTTCAGGCTCCACGGCTGAGATGACATAGCTGGGCAGAGGAATACTACCCAGGACTGACTCTTCCCTACTGTCTGTTAGCAGAGGGAGAGGGAGAGATAGAAAGAGGTGGGAAATAGAGAGATGAAGGGCAGAGGAATGTCACTTACAGCCCACTAATAACATTTCCCTCCTCCACCACTATAGTCCCCCCCCCACATGGCAGAAAAACCAGTCAATCACCCCTGTCCCTTTCATAGCCCTCCTCCATACCGCCAAACCGCTGAATCTCTCTCTGCCCATCCAGTTGGCATGGCCCGTTCATACCACTAAATCTCTCTCTGCCCATCCAGTTGGCATGGCGCGTTCATACCACTAAATATATCTCTGCCCATCCAGTTGGCATGGCCCGTTCATACCACTAAATCTCTCTCTGCCCAGCCAGTTGGCATGGCCCGTTCATACCACTAAATATCTCTCTGCCCAGCCAGTTGGCATGGCTGGTTCCCGTCCGGCATCAGTTATTGTCAGGCCACTATGTGACCATTCTGAATCCAGAGCCTGGTCATATCTTAATTAACTCACACAACTCTCACGGGGGAGTGTTTCCACCGCTGTACACTAGAATTTGTGTGTGGGGGGTGTGTGTGTGTATGGTGGGGGGCTGTGTGTGCGCTTGCAGGATTAAAGAGTAATTGGTTAAAAATACATTCAAGGAGCTTTGAAGGAGACATTCCCCATATGGGGCCTCCGGACAGCGCTTTTATCTGCCCCTTACACAAACACACTGCAGAGCACACCAGACCTGTCTGGGACAATGAGGATAGATTACATCCTAGCAGGACACCAGGGGAGTGACACAACATCTTCACGTTTAACCCACGTGTGTGTGTGTGTGTGTGTGTGTGTGTGTGTGTGTGTGTGTGTGTGTGTGTGTGTGTGTGTGTGTGTGTGTGTGTGTGTGCGTGCGTGCGTGCGTGCGTGAGAATGGCAGAAGTATGAAGAGCAAGATTAATGAAGAAGGAGACTGTAAAGAACAGAAATGGAGCTGATGGTGACTGAAAGAGATGAGATTGAGTGGCATGAAGATGGAGGGAGAGAGAGGGAATGAGAGGGAGAGTCAAAGTGAGAGAAAGTTTGAGACAGATTCACCAGAGCTCCAGCACAGCAACACAATTAGACCCAACCAAATCATGAGAAAACATTTACATTTTACATTTAAGTCATTTAGCAGACGCTCTTATCCAGAGCGACTTACAAAAATAATTACTTGACACATTGGAAAGAATTAACAAAAACAGAGCAAACTAGAATGCTATTTGGCCCTAAACAGTGCGTACACAGTGACAGAATACCTGACCACATTCACAAGGCTCAGCTTATTTCCAGGCTCGTTAGGCAAATACTGTCATTCACAAAGCTCAGCCCTATTTCCAGGCTCATTTGGCAAATACTGTCATTCACAAAGCTCAGCTTATTTCCAGGCTCATTTGGCAAATACTGTCATTCACAAAGCTCAGCTTATTTCCAGGCTCATTTGGCAAATACTGTCATTCACAAAGCTCAGCCAAGATCGGCGTCGAGTCTTGAGAAAGGCATTTGCTGAAACATCGACTATAAATAGCTTATTTTATGGTAAAATTATTGCCTTTCTATCAGAGCCAATATAACTTTAATAGGATAGTTTGATATGATGAACATTGGATGCAAAACAGATCATCATAATGTTTTTGTTTATTAGGATGTCCATTACTTTCGCAGAATCAGCAGCTACTCTTCCTGGGGTCCCCAAAAAAAGGCTCTGTATAATACTGTGTTGCCGTGAACTCATTTTGGACTTGGGGACTGAAGAGACCCCTGGTGGCATGTCTTGTGGGGTATGTATGGGTGTCTGAAGAGACCCTTGGTGACATGTCTTGTGGGGTATGTATGGGTGTCTGAAGAGACCCTTGGTGACATGTCTTGTGGGGTATGTATGGGTGTCTGAAGAGACCCCTGGTGACATGTCTTGTGGGGTATGTATGGGTGTCTGAAGAGACCCCTGGTGACATGTCTTGTGGGGTATGTATGGGAGTCTGAAGAGACCCCTGGTGACATGTCTTGTGGGGTATGTACAGTGCCTTGCGAAAGTATTCGGCCCCCTTGAACTTTGCGACCTTTTGCCACATTTCAGGCTTCAAACATAAAGATATAAAACTGTATTTTTTTGTGAAGAATCAACAACAAGTGGGACACAATCATGAAGTGGAACGAATTTATTGGATATTTCAAACTTTTTTAACAAATCAAAAACTGAAAAATTGGGCGTGCAAAATTATTTAGCCCCCTTAAGTTAATACTTTGTAGCGCCACCTTTTAGAACCTTTCCCTATATGTATGGTGAAAGTAAGTAGTTAACTTGTCCACAATTCTCTCCATCAGTTTGCTAAGAACAGGGAGCAAACGGATTTGGCGGGAAAAGGGGTCCTTCCACGCCTGTACACACACACACACACACACACACACACACACCCACCCTTTAGGCTTAGGTTAAAACTTCTTAAGGCTAGGGGGCAGTATTCCGTTCGGATGACTGACATGCCCAAAGTAAACTGCCTGTTACTCAGGCAAAGAAGCTAGGATATGCATATAATTGTAGCATTGGATAGAACACACTGAGGTTTCTAAAACTGTTAAAATAATGTATGTGAGTGAGTATAACAGAACTGATACGTTTTCTTTTTAGGTCACAGTCCATTCAAATGCTTGTCTATGGGATATTCAAAGGAATTCCTCCCAGATTGCAGTTCCTATGGCTTCCATTAGATGTTAACAGTCTTTAGAAAGGGTTCCAGGCTTGTTTTTTGAAAAATTAGTTAGTAGTTGTCTTGTAGTAGTTGTCTTGTGGCGCGTGTGGATGAGGGCGCGCACTTCGTTATTTATCTCTGGTATTGAACACAGTTGTTTCCGTCTTAAATTGTATTGTTTATTTACATATTAGGGTACCTGAAGATCGATTAGAAACCTTGTTTGACTTGTTTGGATGAAGTTTACTGATAACCTTTGGGATTCCTTTGTCTGCATGTTGAACGAGTGGAACTGGTGGATTACTGAAGCAAACGCGCCAACGAAAGTGACTTTTTTGGGATATACTTTATCGAACAAAATGTAAAAAAAAATGTGTAGCTGGGACCCTTGGGATTGCTAACAGAGGAAGATCTTCGAAGGGATTTATTTTATCGCTATTTCTGATTTTTGTGACGCCTCTGCTGGTTTGGAAAATGTTTTTAATGCTGGTGTATGCAGGGCATTGTCCTCAGATAATCGCATTGTATGCTTTCGCTGTAAAGCCTTTTTAAAATCTGGCAAAGCGGTTGGATTGAAAAGAAGTTAAGCTTTTAAATTATGTAAGACACTTGTATTTTCATGAATGTTTAATATTACGATTTTTGTATTTTGCGCTCTGCAATTTCACCGGATGTGCCACCCAATACAGTCTGCTACCATTGTCAACAGTTTCCACATCTAGGTAGTCTACACCTGGAGGCTTATCATTATCGCTGGATAACAACTTCAATGAACGATGCAGTTTTCTGCCCATTATATAATGTAAGTTACTCCAGTCACAGTTTTGCTCTGTACTGAAAGTGCTCCATCTTGAAAACTGGACTGCTGGCATGCACACTTTTCTGGAAATGTATTACCAGTGCACTATTCAACAAAGCCTGAGTGTCTGTTTTTGCTCTATTGCCAACTCCTTGTCACTCATTTGGTATTACAACTAGTGACAACGAGTTGGCGATGGATCACAAGCAGACTGGCACACAGGCTAGTAAGTACCTGGTTAATTCAGGAACGTATAACCCATTCTGTGCTCACACCTTGGTGCCAAGTCTGTGCTACAGAAACAGAGCTA
The DNA here is from genome assembly GCF_036934945.1 of Oncorhynchus masou masou. NCBI lineage: Eukaryota > Metazoa > Chordata > Actinopteri > Salmoniformes > Salmonidae > Oncorhynchus > Oncorhynchus masou. The sequence goes on along the minus strand of NC_088226.1, from coordinate 65,125,310 downwards.
TAAAGTCATCAAGTCTACACTTACATACCAGGTCAAATCCCCCCTAGAGCACGCACACAATCGTCTCACCTTTGTAGTAGAACAGGCAGTAGTCAGCCAACACAAACCACTTCCTCTTCCAAAGCCTCATCCCAGAGCTGTCCTGAAAAAGAAAGGGAAAGAGAGTTTATTGGCCTGCTACGTCTGCCATGGCTTTTTATTTTTTTTTACACCTTTTCAAACTCTCACAGGCAGGGGAATGAGGGAAGCAGATGGAAGACAAAACCCACTTCAAAACAGCTCTGGTCAAAAGTAGTGCACAACATAGGGAATAGGGTGCTATTTGGGAGGAAGACAGTGAGAACAGTCTACAAATAGACTTGAACAATACGATCCATACACCCAGCTAAGGCTGCATGATACGGGCAAAAAAAAAATTGAATTGCAATTTTATGACCAAATATTGAGATATTAATCAAAACACTTGGGTGACTGGAATCATAAAAATAGTTCTTCTTTGTAGCAATCTGTTGACTGCATTTTACCTAACAGAACAGCATGCAAACGTACAACCTTAGTGGCAAACAGAGAGGGAGGAGGAACTGTACTGCTTGAGTGACAGGGCTTGGTGTGTGTGGGAAGAAGCCATAAGAGGAGAGAGGGAGAATCTCTTGCGATATGGATATTGTCAATATTGCAATTTCAATGTGAATTCAATTAATTGTGCAGCCCTATACAAAGATATCGGTTTATCCAATCTCTGTTGTCTTACAAACACCCATCAGCTAATGAGCTCTATCTTATATTTCCCACTATCAGCCAATCAGTGTTGTCCTACAAACCAAAATCAAACAAAGAGCTCTATTCTACATGTCCCAGTACCAACTAATCAGTGTTGCCCTACAAACATCAACCAATGAGCTCTATCCTATATCTTCCACTATCAGCCAATCAGTGCTGTCCTACGAACACCTATCAACCAATGAGCTCTATCCTGTGTGTCTATGTTTCTCAACAAATGTTTTGCACCACTTTGTGTCAACCAATGAGCTTTGTTACCTGTCTATCACCTTCATTGGCTTGATTACCTTGTATATATGTCCCACTATCAGCCAATCAGAATTGTCATTCTGTTAAGGGAATTTTTATCAATGATGACTAATTATGTATACATTACAATCAGGACTGACTAATCAGAATACTATTATGTTACTGTATATGTACTAATACGAATACTATTATGTTACTGTATATGTACTAATCCGAATACTATTATGTTGCTGTATATGTATGAGTTTTAATTCTTGATCCCAGTACTGAATATAAAGTGTGTGAATGAATCAAGGATGAGAACAATGACGGTCTGTTCCTGGGTAGGAATGAATGAACGATATCTTCAGACCGGCTAGAATGCTTATCTACACGAGAAGACCTCGGCTCGTAAATTATATTAAATTGGTAGTGAGACGGATGTGGGAAGGCTTGAGATACAGCCTTTGTACTGGAACGGAGATGGCACGGGTTGGTGCTGAAACTAATGACGTCATTTTCAGTTTATAACCTGTGGTAAACTGTATCGTATTCAGTACTCTACTGTATCGTATTCAGTACTCTCGTGAATAAAGGCTACTATTTGACTTTAAGACCGGGCTCTGCCATTTCTATAAAATAAGGGTCATACAAATTCTTATGAATTGACAAGAGTGTTTAATTTTAATTGGGAATTAAACAGAGGAATTAAATTCCTGCAACACCTATCAACCAATGAGTTCTATTCTGCTTGTGTCAAGCAACCCAACGCATGCCCATGTGACGTGTCCATGACCCCTGTTGCCATGGCAGCCTATGATAGACAGCAACAAGTAAGTGTGTGTGTATGTACGTGTGTACAAGAGTATATGTGTACATGTGTGTGTTTCGTGTGTTTCTCACCTGTTTGTAGAGCCATCCTCTCACCACCACTGGGACGTTGGGGTTCCTCTTGATGGACTGCTCTCGCTTCCCAAAATGTAGCACCCTCCCACTGGACCTGGAGCCCTATAGGACACACACATCCATAGTGGTTGGTTATCTCACCCTCCCACTGGACCCCTATTGGACACACACATCCATAGTGGTTGGTTATCTCACCCTCCCACTGGACCTGGAGCCCTATAGGACACACACATCCATAGTGGTTGGTTATCTCACCCTCCCACTGGACCTGGAGCCCTATAGGACACACACATCCATAGTGGTTGGTTATCGCACTCTCCCACTGGACCTGGGGCCCTATAGGACACAGTCTATAGGGGTCGTGATAATTAGCTGTATAACAGCCTATAGGGGTCGTGATAATTAGCTGTATAACAGCCTATAGGGGTCGTGATAATTAGCTGTATAACAGCCTATAGGGGTCGTGATAATTAGCTGTATAACAGCCTATAGGGGTCGTGATAATTAGCTGTATAACAGCCTATAGGGGTCGTGATAATTAGCTATATAACAGTCTATCGGGGTAGTGATAATTAGCTGTGTAATTTGGGTGATTTTATTTGGCCCCCAAGTGTTCTTTCTTCTTCTTTTTGTCATTGTTGGACACAAAAGACCATAAAAACACCAGCAAATCAGCTCCAAGTGATTTTAATTTAAGGAAATCTGTTCCCAAGTATTCCCACGAATAATAGAGACATGATTGCATACAAATGTAAGCAAGTTTTGAAATGATGTTTTAGTCAAATATTAGATATGTTTGGGCTTCTTGCGGTCAATTTGAAGTTTACAATTTATTTGCAATTATGTTCCTGCACTCCGACCATCCGCTAAAGAGAGAAAAACAGTCCAGTGGCTGAATCTAAATGATCCCTGGTCTCCAGCAATAATGAACATAGTTACAGCTGAACATGTTAGATGTAGCTGTCAATAGGACAGCTGTTGATGGCTGACTGGAGCCCCTCTCGGTATGTGTGTGCGTGTGTGATCCTGTCCACAGGTGAGGATCGATCTAACAGCCATTAGTGAGACACAGCTGCGGGGTAAGGGCCATGAACCAATCACACGCATGCACAGACACACACACACCGCATCGCCTGGACATGGTAGACACTACCAACCAACAGACCCAATGTATTCATGGAGACAATACCTGCACGCAGGCCTGTACACACTCACATTCTCCTACACACAAGCTCACACACGCACCAGCCGTAAGTCATACATACAGTACATACCAACACAGACAGACAGCAAGTCACAATTAAAGTTCCTACAATTAAGTCCGATACAGTCCAAAGTATTAATATGATGCGCTATTATATCTCTGGGTCCACCTGTATCATCTCTCTGTATCATCTCTCTGTATCATCTCTCTGGGTCCACCTGTATCATCTCTCTGTATCATCTCTCTGGGTCCACCTGTATCATCTCTCTGGGTCCACCTGTATCATCTCTCTGTATCATCTCTCTGGGTCCACCTGTATCATCTCTCTGGGTCCACCTGTATCATCTCTCTGTATCATCTCTCTGGGTCCACCTGTATCATCTCTCTGTATCATCTCTCTGGGTCCACCTGTATCATCTCTCTGTATCATCTCTCTGTATCATCTCTCTGGGTCCACCTGTATCATCTCTCTGGGTCCACCTGTATCATCTCTCTGTATCATCTCTCTGGGTCCACCTATATCATCTCTCTGCATCATCTCTCTGGGTCCACCTGTATCATCTCTCTGTATCATCTCTCTGGGTCCACCTGTATCATCTCTCTGTATCATCTCTCTGGGTCCACCTGTATCATCTCTCTGGGTCCACCTGTATCATCTCTCTGTATCATCTCTCTGGGTCCACCTGTATCATCTCTCTGCATCATCTCTCTGGGTCCACCTGTATCATCTCTCTGCATCATCTCTCTGGGTCCACCTGTATCATCTCTCTGTATCATCTCTCTGGGTCCACCTGTATCATCTCTCTGTATCATCTCTCTGGGTCCACCTGTATCATCTCTCTGTATCATCTCTCTGGGTCCACCTGTATCATCTCTCTGCATCATCTCTCTGGGTCCACCTGTATCATCTCTCTGTATCATCTATCTGGGTCCACCTGTATCATCTCAATGCATCATCTCTCTGGGTCCACCTGTATCATCTCTCTGTATCATCTCTCTGGGTCCACCTGTATCATCTCTCTGCATCATCTCTCTGGGTCCACCTGTATCATCTCTCTGCATCATCTCTCTGGGTCCACCTGTATCATCTCTCTGGGTCCACCTGTATCATCTCTCTGTATCATCTCTCTGGGTCCACCTGTATCATCTCTCTGTATCATCTCTCTGGGTCCACCTGTATCATCTCTCTGTATCATCTCTCTGGGTCCACCTGTATCATCTCTCTGTATCATCTCTCTGGGTCCACCTGTATCATCTCTCTGTATCATCTCTCTGGGTCCACCTGTATCATCTCTCTGCATCATCTCTCTGGGTCCACCTGTATCATCTCTCTGCATCATCTCTCTGGGTCCACCTGTATCATCTCTCTGTATCATCTCTCTGGGTCCACCTATATCATCTCTCTGTATCATCTCTCTGGGTCCACCTGTATCATCTCTCTGTATCATCTCTCTGGGTCCACCTGTATCATCTCTCTGTATCATCTCTCTGGGTCCACCTATATCATCTCTCTGTATCATCTCTCTGGGTCCACCTATATCATCTCTCTGTATCATCTCTCTGGGTCCACCTGTATCATCTCTCTGTATCATCTCTCTGGGTCCACCTGTATCATCTCTCTGTATCATCTCTCTGGGTCCACCTATATCATCTCTCTGCATCATCTCTCTGGGTCCACCTATATCATCTCTCTGCATCATCTCTCTGGGTCCACCTGTATCATCTCTCTGTATCATCTCTCTGGGTCCACCTATATCATCTCTCTGCATCATCTCTCTGGGTCCACCTATATCATCTCTCTGTATCATCTCTCTGGGTCCACCTGTATCATCTCTTTGTATCATCTCTCTGGATCCACCTGTATCATCTCTCTGTATCATCTCTTTCTGGGTCCACCTGTATCATCTCAGTCTGGGTCCACCTGTATCATCTCTTTCTGGGTCCACCTGTATCATCTCTTTCTGGGTCCACCTGTATCATCTCTTTCTGGGTCCACCTGTATCATCTCTTTCTGGGTCCACCTGTATCATCTCTTTCTGGGTCCACCTGTATCATCTCTTTCTGGGTCGACCAGTCTCATCTCTAGGGGTCCAACTGTATCATCTTTCTGGGTCCACTTGTATCATCTCTCTGGGTCCAACTGTATCATCTCTCTGGGTCAACCTTTAGCATCTCTCTGGGTCCAACTGTATCATCTCTCTGGGTCCAACTGTATCATCTCTCTTGGTCAACCTTTAGCATCTCTCTGGGTCCAACTGTATCATCTCTCTGGGTCCAACTGTATCATCTCTCTGGGTCCAACTGTTTATGGGGTGGACATGATTTACCTCTTTGGAGCCTACTGCCCAGTGCTGTAATGAAAGGCAACTAAAGGACTCTCAGACCATGAGAAACAAGATTCTCTGGTCTGATGAAACCAAGATTGAACTCTGGCCTGTATGCCAGGGCGTCACATCTGGAGGAAACCTGGCACCATTACTACGGTGAAGCATGGTGGTGGCAGCACCATGCTGTGTGGATGTTTTTCAATGGCAGGAACTGGGAGACTAGTCAGGATTTAGGGAAAGATGAACGGAGCAAAGTACAGAAAGATCCTTGATGAAAACCTGCTCCAGAGCGCTCGGGACCTCAGACTTGGGTCAAGGTTCACCTTCCAACAGGACAACGACCCTAAGCACACAGCCAAGACAGTGCAGGAGTGGCTTCAAGACAAGTCTCTGAATGTCTGTCTGCGATGCAGTGCCTTAGACCGCTTCGCCACTCGGGAGGCCGTAAGCAATTAAATGGAACAAAGTCAGATGTAATGATTGGCTATGAGGTCCCTGATGATCTTCTTGGCCTTCCTGTGACACCGGGTGCTGTAGATGTCCTGGAGGGCAGGCAGTGTGCCCCTGGTGATGCGTTGGGAAGACAGCACCAACCTCTGGAAAGCCCTGCGGTTGCAGTTGCCGTACCAGTTGGCTATAGAGCGCTGTTGCGCCTTCTTCACCACACTTGAAGCTTTTCACCATCACCGCAGCCTCGTCGATGTGGATGGGGGCGTGCTCCCTCGGTCTCCTGAAGTCCACGTTGAGGGAGAGGTTATTGTCCTGGCATCACTCCACCAGGGCCCTCAACTCCTCGCTGTAGGCTGTTTCGTCGTTGATGGTAATCAGGCCTACCACGGTTGTCTCGTCTGCAAACTTGATGATTGTGTTGGGAGGCGTGCGTGGGCACACAGTCATGGGTGAACAGGGAGTATAGGAGGGGGCTGAGTACGTACCCTTGTTGGGGCCCGTGTTCAGGATCAGCATAGTGGAGGTGTTGTTGCCTACCTAACTAATCCCAACACTGCCTCCCTCCCACACACACACACACACACACACCATCACTCCCATCATCTCTGTTCCAAATCAGAGTGGGGCGTTACAGCAAAGTTTGGTTTAACTGGCGGGGCGTGGCGGCTGCGTGTGCTTTAGCGCCGTTGTCGGTAGCTCAGGGACACTGGCACGACAGCTCTACAGCTGGTGGGAAGGAAAACAGTGGCTAATTAGAAAATGTAAATAACCGTGGCTGACCAAGCATGTTAGGTAGACACTACATGGCAGAAGCGCTGTCACAACAGAATCCCTTGTCTACGTGGTTTGTTGTAGTTTATTTTCAGGACGAGTAAAATATGGATTACTATTAGTGTCATCAAAGATTTTATTTAAATTTGTTGGCACTAACATCACCCGCATACAGCAGGGTCTCTGATGTTAGATTCTGCTTTTGTCAGTGAAAGGCTATACAGTACACAAGATACATGCTATACAGTACCCAGGCTACATTGCGCTACACAGTAGCCCAAGCTACGTGCGCTACAGTAGCCCAAGCTACGTGCGCTACAGTAGCCCAAGCTACGTGCGCTACAGTAGCCCAAGCTACGTGCGCTACAGTAGCCCAAGCTACGTGCGCTACAGTAGCCCAAGCTACGTGCGCTACAGTAGCCCAAGCTACGTGCGCTACAGTAGCCCAAGCTACGTGCGCTACAGTAGCCCAAGCTACGTGCGCTACAGTAGCCCAAGCTACGTGCGCTACAGTAGCCCAAGCTACGTGCGCTACAGTAGCCCAAGCTACGTGCGCTACAGTAGCCCAAGCTACGTGCGCTACAGTACCCAAGCTACGTGCGCTACAGTACCCAAGCTACGTGCGATACAGTACCCAAGCTACGTGCGATACAGTACCCAAGCTACGTCCGATACAGTACCCAAGCTACGTGCTATACAGTAGAAAAGCTACGTGCTATACAGTAGACAAGCTTCGTGCTATACAGTAGACAAGCTTCGTGCTATACAGTAGACAAGCTTCGTGCTATACAGTAGACAAGCTTCGTGCTATACAGTAGACAAGCTTCGTGCTATACAGTAGACAAGCTTCGTGCTATACAGTAGACAAGCTTCGTGCTATACAGTACAAAGCTTCGTGCTATACAGTAGACAAGCTTCGTGCTATACAGTACCCAAGCTTCGTGCTATACAGTAGACAAGCTTCGTGCTATACTGTAGACAAGCTAGGTGCTATACAGTAGACAAGCTAGGTGCTATACAGTAGACAAGCTAGGTGCTATACAGTACCCAAGCTTCGTGCTATACAGTACCCAAGCTTCGTGCTATACAGTAGACAAGCTTCGTGCTATACAGTAGACAAGCTTCGTGCTATACAGTACCCAAGCTTCGTGCTATACAGTACCCAAGCTTCGTGCTATACAGTACCCAAGCTTCGTGCTATACAGCACCCAAGCTTCGTGCTATACAGCACCCAAGCTTCGTGCTATACAGCACCCAAGCTTCGTGCTATACAGTACCCAAGCTTCGTGCTATACAGTACCCAAGCTTCGTGCTATACAGTACCCAAGCTTCGTGCTATACAGTACCCAAGCTTCGTGCTATACAGTACACAAGCTACGTGCTATACAGTACACAAGCTACGTGCTATACAGTACACAAGCTACGTGCTATACAGTACACAAGCTACGTGCTATACAGTAGACAAGCTTCGTGCTATACAGTAGACAAGCTTCGTGCTATACAGTAGACAAGCTTCGTGCTATACAGTACCCAAGCTACGTGCTATACAGTAGACAAGCTACGTGCTATACAGTAGACAAGCTTCGTGCTATACAGTACCCAAGCTTCGTGCTATACAGTACCCAAGCTTCGTG